>NW_027115942.1:398126-428980 GCF_000696795.3 Halyomorpha halys
GAGATCTTCTCCTTTAGAAATGTTTTTGGAGTTCTATCAATGGGTACATGAATTCTCCACATGTTTTTATCATGTCATTATATCACTTACAGCAAATTTACTTGATGTGTATATATGTATACATTTGTAAATATCAATAAATAAATTATTAAAAAAAAAAAAAATGAAAGTCAGGTCTTTAATATAACAATACCGAATCTATAGAAGAGATAGACAAGATAATGGGAGATCTTGGAGAGGTGTTTTAACTCAAGTGTGGGCTGAAATATTTTCCGAAGAGCTGATTTTAAACATCAACTGTTGCAACAATAATTTACGCAGCGGAACCTTTGACAATCTGTAATATTTACATACCGTCATCATCAAGTTTAAGGGATGGCGAGTATATTGTAACAAACATCCGAGACCACCTACTAGGTGATTTACATGCTAATAGCTCAATTTGGGGATTTCCTTCACCAGATTTGGGACTTCGAGGACAAAAGGTTATTACATCTTTAGAGGATAGTGACACGGCTCCTCTTCTTAATCAACACTGGTTCAATAAGCCACTTTGGCCCAGGAAGTTATAGTTTCTCTGTTATTGATCTCAGCACCACAGATGTCAGATTGGCAACCAGATACACATGGAGCACCAAGAACCACATTTAGAGTAGTGATCATTTCCCGATTATTATCAAGATTCAGGAACAACAAGCCACACAAAATCTCCCTAAAAGTGGAAGTACGCAATGGCAAATTGGAAGTGTTTACAGAACTCAAGACTTATAAAGGGAGATAAATTAGAACTAGTAATAAATGATATTGGTCTTCAACGGGCAACCCTGGATGATATCATCCTGAATGCCGCCTACGAGGACATTCCAAAATTGTCATAGAAGCCGCTTAAAAGAAGAGTTGCATGGTGGAACGAAAGGTGACAGGGGGAAAAACGTGCCCTTAAGAGGTATAGAAGAAGTAGAAATCTAAATGAAGCCATCGAATTCAAATGGCAAATATTCCAAATAAAATCATTAAAGATAGCAAATGGGCATCATGGAAAGAATCTGTGTCCTCTATTAACAGTGATATGCCAAAGTCTGGAACAAAATCAGTTTCATTCGCGAAATCAGTGATGACAGAAGCATACCTGGCCTTGAAATAGAAGGGAATATCATCCGCGGATCCGTTATCATTGGCAGAAGCGTTGGCTAAACACTTCTGTGAATCGTCGTTCAGCCGGCACAACGGAAAGAAAGAAGCAAGAATCGACTTCAGAACTCTATAATTTTTCCACCTTATTATGACCTACATTTCAGTTTAAATGAAATGGAAATAGTAATAAAAAAACTGCCGTAATAAATCAGCATCTAGCATAGAAAGGATTTCGTACGAAATGATAAACAATTTGCCATATGAGGGTAGTTCATATTTATTAAGATTGTAAAACAGGATCTGGGATGTTGGGTATCTACCCAAATTATGGAAATCTTAAATAATCCTATTCCTATTCAGAAAAAGGATGTCTGCATTCATCCAAAGGATTTTCGTCCAGTATCATTGCTTCCGTGCCTCTCAAAATTACAAGAAGAAATGGTGAATACAAGACTTGTTCAGTTTTTAGAGCGAAATAAACTGTTTTCCCCCAACTATTTGGTGTTAGGAAGCATCACTGTATTGGCGCTATTGTGTTACTGCAGTGTGAAGCTGAGAAGGCATTTTCAAAAAACGAACATTTGATTGCTGTCTTTTTTGTACTTAGAAAGGCTTACGATACCATGTGTAGGGGACGTGTATTTCAGACCCTAAGTGATTATGGAGTCCAGAGGAAATGGTGGGCTTATGTCGCAAATTTGCTTAAAGAAAGAAAGTTCCAAATCAGAGTAGGACCTGATTTATCGCCGGCCCTTGTCTCACAGATCAGCACGCACCAAGACTCACCTCTAAGCGTGACCTTGTTTTTGGTTGCTATCAATCATTTAGCAAAGAATTTTAAATTGCCAATCAAAATTATATTGTTCGCTAATAATATAATGCTTCTGGCTCATAGCAAATCTCTCGATTTTATTGAACGGAAGCAGAAAGATGGGCAAGAAGTACTGGTTTTGCTTTATCTATAAGTAAAACTAAGGTTATCAATGGACAACATCTTATTTGTAAATCAACAGAAATATCCTGGAATTCATTTGGACGAAAAGTTAAAGTAGACCCATCATATAAAGAATCTTAAACTAGAATGCTTAAAAAGACTTGGCACCCTCAAATGTCTTTCGCACTCCAGTTGGGGAGCTGACAAATAAGCATCAATTTATACCGAGCTTTAATCCGGAACAAATTGAACTACGGGGTATGCGTTTATGTTACGGCAAAGAGGAGTCTTTTAAAAATCCTCGATTCAGTGCATAACACTGCATTAAGGATATGTTAACGCGCTTATAGCACTTCGCCGAGCGAGTGTTCGTAGACAGCCAAGTCAGAAGAACGGTGAAACACGTGCTACTGGAGTGCTCCCCTTCGCTACTCTAAGGAAACAACTCATGATAGGAACATGCCTAGATGAGATCAATCAAGATCGAGAAAATGAAACAGAGAAACTGATGGCTATTTTGAAAGCTACTAAATACTATAAAAGAATATAGTGATTGTCATTTAATCCATCAACGACCCTTAGGGGGAGAGGTGGAATAAATAAATAACCAAAATTATTACAAAGCTTTTTTTTTTTTCCACAGTAAGCAATTTATAAAATAAAATGAAAAATATATTTTATAGTCATTAATGATCGTAGAATTTCAGTATTAATCAAAAAGGTATGGAGTAAAACGAAACTTCTTCAATTATGATAATATAACTGTTGTCTAGAAAACCATTAAAACTTATGTAGTCATAATAATTAAAACTTTGACTAGATGAAACTAAAGGAAACTTGGCGAAAACGTTGAACACCTGCTAAATTTGCTAAGTGAAATTCTTTTTTGGATACTACTTTAAATGTAATAATAATATATTTAAAATTAAAAAAAACATTGCCATTGTAAATTTCTACAAAAAATTTATAAAATGGTGTTTACATCGGGACCTCCTCGTGCTATACTTCAGGTATCCCGAGTGTATTTTCCGATGATAATTAAAATTATTAGCGTGGAAAAGGGGAGCTGAAAATTGTGAGAGACTTTCTGATTATGAACACATGCATATATTTCTTTCTAGTTTAAAAGTGTTAATCCCTGGAGGGGCAATTATGGTTAGTGTGTTAGTCTAAATCAGCTTCATTATATAAGATGATTACAGAACATGGGGTCTCATAAGACTAATGGAAATTATGTGCTCATCTGGTGACGTCTTCGCCGCCGGGGTGACGTCTCCTAGCCGATTCCCTCGTCCAGGTGTGCGGTGGGCGAAATGGTGAAAACCATGAATCTTCGCCTGGTGTCAGAAGACGTGTTTCTCGATCGGTGGCTGGCCAGCATGTCCTGGACTCTGGCCAGGTCCTAGCTTGCATGGTGCATAGGCTGGGGCGGCATTCTATTCGCATCGTCCTAGAGGTCTTCCGGTGTCCGCGGCAAGGGGGGCACCAGAAAATGAGACCCCCGACCCCGACTTTATATAAAATTCAAAATAATTGTAAAAATCGGATTTCTTAAATCCGACAAATGGCATATTTAAAAAAAATAAAAAGAATTTCCAAAATTTAAGATCCCCCAAATACTAAAGCAGGCTTACTCAAGAGCAATTTACTCAAGAGCTTAAGAACGCATTCATTGTTAAGAAAAACAAAAATAGGGTAGTTAATTATTACAAAGGAAATACAAGCAGAAAATTGAGATTGAGAGTTTAAAAGCGTCAAAAACACTAACCATTGCATTGAATTAAAACAAATTTGAATTTGAAAAACTTAAAATATTTGATAGTGCAAAAAGGAAATGAATTTAGAGTAATTATTTAGGCAACTATTCATTAGGATAGACATCAACAAACACAATAAAGTAACAATCAATTATAAACTTGATACTAAAAATCTTGGAATGAATTGCGAAGACATTAGAAATAAATTAAAACTTCATTATCGTAAATATAACCCAAAAAGGTTTCATAGGTCGTCTCCTTGAAAATAGCCTGAGGGCCGAAACGTTGAAGAGTTTTGAAAATAAAGTAATAAATAATTCGAGATAATAACCCAAATATCAATTAGAAATGGAATACAATAGGTAAATTGTCGAATTGAGGATAAATATGAATAAAAAAAATGTAAGGTTAAAGACAATTATATCTGATATTATATAATATAGGACATTAATCAAGCTGAGTTAATAGCCAAACTCATGTTAAAATTTTTATTAATACGACCCATATTAATTTTTTTTTTTTAATAATAATAATAGTAGTAGAATAATAAGGAATTATTATTAAATATTATTACAAATTAATGAGCCATCAAAATAATTATATAGTTCATTTTAACAAAAGGGTTAAGAAGATAATTCAGACCAATTTTAGCGCTCTATTTACGTTTATAGAGCACATTAGAAGAAATTAGAAATCAGATCTTCCTAATATGCACAAATTATAAAACTATTATTTTAACGTAAGCCAGATCACTAAAGAATAGCCGTCATTATCAGAACAGTCAGCATGAGCAATCACAGTCCAGTCATTTTAGAATGTTTAAATGTTCACAGTAAAATCTTTATTTTTATGGACCGTCCAGCAGATCTAAGATAGGTAACACTGCACTTTGGTGAGCGGAGATCTACTGGTGGCGCAGGTTTGAATCCGGCCTGGGGCGTTGACTTTTTTCATTGAGTGGCGGCCCCACAAAATGAAAAACTTGACTCCCAACCATGGTTAGGTAGTATAGGACTCGAATGGGAGACTTGGCCGAAAATAAATCTTTATTATCTTTCATGTACTGATTAGTTGTTGCTATTATCATACCCTTAAACAATTTTATTACTGTTCAATAGCGGAATGTAATTTGTAACAATAATTTTTATTGCATTCTGATAATTACAGTATACTCTTGACAAAAACGATATCTCTTAAACTAATATTTTCAATAAATTTATATTAAAAAAAATATATATTTTTTAAAATTATAGTAGAAATATCAATGTCGATGACAATTCGCTATTGACCAGTTTAAATAGTGGGTATAAAAATGTCCATATCACTAGTTATAAGCAATTCAGTATCTTGTATAAACTGGTTCAATCTGCAATCTTTGGATTGAAGGTATAGAAAGACAACAAATTTTTAGGTTATATTCTGTGTATCATTGGTAAACCTGATAATTTATAATTAAAAACTAAAAATATAAACACAAAAGACAGTTGATTACATTCCTTTCCTGCGAACAAGCAATAAATTGGTTAGAAGAACCATAGTGTTTCTTTTAAATACATTTTTCGTTTATAAACTTTTTTTTCTTTCTTACTATCTGATTTTTTTTTACAAATTAGCGTTCTAATACATTTCATTTGAAACAAGGAGCTTCGATTGTCAAACAAATGCACAAAAGTAGCTTTCGTAAACTTCCTCATATAAAGTTTTTATCGAAATTTAGCGATCATCTGGACCACATTATTATTTTATCTAACAATAGCATATGCTAATAGAAATGAGCACACCGAAAAGGGCTCAACGTTAGGTAGTAAAATACCTGTACATCCGTATGCTGGTGATTTAGTATTCTTGGGTGAGGGTGAGGGAACGCTAAAACTTGATACAATTACGTTTGTAAAATCTAGTAATGAACTTGATCTTGTAAGAATTATGGACAAAACAAGAAATATGGTTAACAGTAAAAACAGCAGCAATTTCATTGATATCTATATACGAGGAAAAACATTTAAAAACTTAAAGAGACTAAAATATTTATGTTAAGTAAAAATAAAAATTGATACAGAAATAAAATCGAGGTTGAAGGCGGGAAATGCTTCTTATACCTCACTTTCAAAATTGTTCACTTAGTTAGGTCGAGAATTCTGCTCAGAAACATACAGTTAAGTTACAATTCACATAAGAAGTTTCCATTATTATCTAAACGTGGGCTCTTTACTATGGAAAGAACAGAACCATAAATTTTTGAAAAAGAAGTATGACATAAAAATTGATACCAAGAGAGGATGAGTTAATCAGAGAATTTAGAGGTCTACGTAACGCCGAATTAAAACAATTGAATCTGGAAAATATAATTCAGATTATAGCATTGGGACGTATAAGTCGGGTGCGTAAGATTGTAGGACTTATAAACAAACAGATCCCTAAATCGTTAATAAACAAACTTTATGATCTTTTACTGGAAGAATCTTTGAATTAAACTGGATTTGGCGAATGACACAATTCTTCCTTTTTCAAATAAAATAATTTATTTCATATAATCAGCAACAACGTTTCGAGAAAGAATGACAAGAAAGAAGATAATTATATGTTGTATATAGGTTATATTTATCAGGAAAATAGTTTATAAATATTTGTGAAGTATATATGATATTTGAGTGTTATTGTAAGCGCATGTAATGGGTTTTGTTGAATTTGGTTTTATAGCAATCTGAAGAAGATGGGGAATTTTTCTCGAAATGTTGTTGCTGTTTATATGAAATAAATTATTTTATTTGAAAAAGGAAGAATTGTGTCATTCGCCAAATCCAGTTAATAAACAGTAAACCAAAGGGTAAACGTCCCAGGGGTAGACCGACGCTTAGGTTAGAGGGTTTCATCTAGCCTGTTATTTGGTATTCGAGTAGAAATGGCTTGGGACTGGCATCATTGGGTATATGTTGTTGAGATAAATTGTTTTATTGCGTTTTGTTGATTGTTATATTCATTGAAAGATTTGAGCGTGTTGTCTAAAGTTTTTTTTTATTCGGTTGACACTGGCAACACTGCTAATTGTAACCTCATGGTGTTTTGTTATGTGCTTCTATGTAATGAGTCTTTTTATAATTATATTCAACTTTTATCGACTCTGCTAGTTTTTATTTAACCCATTTACTTAAATATATGTTTATAGACAACGATTGACAACGGAATCGAACCTTCGGATTCGTTAAGCCTTTATTATTTATCATCAAATTGGTTCACACTTATTCAAGCCCGTGAAGTCAACATCTGTAATAAAATCATGAGTTGGCGTAATAAAGAGGACATGTTTTTGCTCTTTACTTTATAATCAAGCTCTCTTTTCCTCCTCTACTTGAAATTACAACAAAGAATCAACTAAACAATTTAATAAAGGAGCATTATTTAATTTCGCCTTGGTTCCTTTATCACTAGCATTGAGAAAAGGATAAAATACAAAGGGAGCTGTAGATATATGATTGTCTAATGTATGTTGACAACATAAATAGACTTCAATTCAGGTAGATTGTAGTAGACAACCAAATAATAGAAACATAGACCAAAACCTTTAATAAAACCGTAAGATAACAGAGGTAACGAATGACAACCATTCACCTTATCTCAGGCGACGAACACACCCCCACTCACAACATTCGTGTCTACTCTAACGACAACCATTTGTTCGTCAACGGGGACCGAGACCACGTGTACACATACTTATAGAAAAGCGTCGAAGATTTCGCCCCAATTATCCGAATAACCTGAAAAACATTTCTATTATAAATTAAATGAATCTTAGACTAAACATCCTAGTATGAAATAACACCTGTTTCTCGTATTTTGATACATTTTAACGAGTTAGATTTATTCCAGCCAAGAACCATAACAATAATAATAATGATGAAGGCCTAACGAATCCGAAGGTTCGATACCGATACCACCAATCTCTCTATACATACTTCCAGTAACTTCTAACTTGATCTTCCCATCTACGTTTCAGTCTACCCCTCGGTTCAGTGTTTATTAACATTTAGGGATCCGCTCGTTACTAAGCCATAAAACCTTTCACGCCCATCTTTTAGCTCAGAAACTAAAACTAAAGTTCGTTTAATTTTAATTATTTAAAATAACTAACCTTTGTTGTTAAATTTTTTTCATATAAGGAAATTTATGGGAATTCGCTCGTTACTAAGCCCTACAACCTTACACGCCGTAATGCTATAACTTGAATTATATTTACACGGTGTGGGCCCTTTAATTCAGTGATGGCAGTCTTCTAAATTCTCCTGTTAATTCATCCTTTTTGGTCCGAATATTTTACCTAATACTTTATTTTCGAAAAACCTTAAGGCGCTCTTCATCCCTTAGTATATGAGTCCACGTCTCGCATCCATGAAGAACAGTGGGAAGGATAATAGTTTTGTAAATTATAATATTTAAGTTTTTGGATAGAAGGCGCGAGCGAAGCAGTTTCGAAATTAAAAAATAACAAGCATTTCCCGCCTTCAACCTCGCTTTTATTTCCTCATCAGTTACCGTAGAACCTAAATACTTCAACCTATCACCCGTTCAAACGTATTTCCTCTAATATCAATATCATCGAAGTTGGTCGCGTTTCTACTGTTAGCCATGTATTTTGTTTTAACGGTATTTTTGAGACCTAATTACTTTCTGGAGTTTATTAACATGGTTTTATTTAGTTTTGTTTAGTTATATTTATTTAGTACTAAATCATCAGCACACCCAAGCAGCGGTATTTTACCACCTAAGTTAAACCCTTTTCAGTATTCATCAAACTTTTAATACTTATTCTAGTGCAAGATTAAATAAGATAGCTGATAAAGATAATCAATAATCATAGCGAAAACAATGTAACTTACTTCCGGGCCTCAAAGAATGAACAATAAAAGAATATATATAGTTTTACATCTATAAGAAAAAAATTCAACACCACCACTCATTTCAGACAAACATGCAAATTTGATACATCAAAATCATACAGCGAGAAAAATAATTCAAACGAAATCTATAAGAAATGATCGCGATAGAAAATTACAAGAATTGGTTATGAAGAATAAATCAGATGTAAAAAATTTAAATTCGTTACTCTAATCTCATTAACACAAAGGACACAATTAACAACGCAAATAATAAATATGGGCAATGTAAAGTTAAAAAATCTTACTCTATTTCACTTATGATCAGTACCACTCCTCTAAAACTAGCTAGTTAGTTCTAGTAGTTATTAAATTTATTACTTAAATAATTTAAAAACGAATACTAATAATTTCATTATACACTACACAGATATCATAAAATTAAAAATACAAACTAGTAAACCATCTAGATGTTGCATAACAATAGTTTAGGAATGGTGAATTATCACAATAGTTAAATTAAGTATGTAATAGAAATTTTGTCTGCACATATTTTGAAATGCCACCAATCGTTCTCTATATAAATCATTCTTAATGATATCATCCCATCTACGTTTAGCTATACCCCTTGTACGTTACGTTTACCCGTCGGCTCAGTGTTTACTAACATTCTAGGCATAACGGGAAAATTCATCAATTACAAAACTAAATTATTAGGTGATTCCTAAGAACATGTGTTTTTGGGCAGATGATTTCATGAAGCTAAGACCTAAATTATTGTTTAACAAATGCAACATAATGTTTCACACAGCCAGCTGGTGGCTGAAATTGTATTCCAGTTAGGTTGTAATTTATTTGACAGTTTCTAAAAGGAGACCAGCACAAAATGTAGTTCCTAAGTGGTGCTAACAGCAGTGCCTAGCCCCTAGCGTCTACACGTTAACAATTATCATAATCAGTTTAATGCCGCACGTGTTAATGCCCTTTAGCGGTACTAAATCTCACCTAGCATAATTTGCTGAGGGCTACATACATAAATATCCAACCAAGGAATATTAAATTAGACAGTCAAAAAATAATGAATATAAGGAAAAACTAAATAAAATATGATAAGATTGACTTTAATATTTTATATTAAAACCAAAAAATATACAAATAAACAAAACTTATTTGCATACAAGTTTAATATTTATAAGTTTTTCTTATTTGTGTACTTTAACTTACCGCACTCCGCTCCACCCGACCATCTTTTCCTCATTAAGAAAATATTATTACAAACCACTAAAGATATTAATGTAAATTAATAATAGTAAATAATAATAAGAATTATAACAACAGGTATAAATGTCAAAATAAAATCGCAATGTATTTATCTACATATCTACAACATAGAAAATCATTATAGTGACCTATATTTATAGATTATAGTTGCTGAAACTCAGTCATTTTTACATAAATCCAAGACAGGAAATAATTAGGATAATTAGGCCTAAAACAAATAATATATATAAAAAATAATCATAATGAAGAAAATTTACAACACAGTGAATGATGCAACAAAAAGTTAATATCATCTTATACTGAACAATATAAAGAGAGCAAATGGAGCTAAAAAGAAGTAAATCAATAAACAAGTGAGCAAATGCATAAAACCTAACATGTTCGGTTGAATTAAATTTATTGAACAAATAAACATTATTAAGCATAGTTCCTTATATAAGCATAGTTAGGCATTAATCAAATACTTATTCGGATGATCTAATATGGAATTTTTTAAAGATTTGTCCAACAAATAATTCAACATGTGAACAAAAAATCAATATCCGAAACGGAAATTAAATAAATAAACAAGAACTTTTTATAATTAGGGCTAGAACAAAGTTGGCTCCCATTAACCCGATGACCATCCCTCGGCTAGAGCAGTCAGGTGCTCTCTTGTTGAGTCGTCTCTATCAATCTTGTGCCAGTCTGCGTAATAAGTTATCTATCTGTTGCACCAGATTTTTTACCGACTCCACGATCGTGTTAGGTTGGATCTCTATGAACGCCTTTGTGGCTCATAGAGTCGTACAAATTTTAGAGATCACCAACATGAATGATTGGTATCATGTAAAGTCTGAGGAAAACCCGGCGAATTGTTGTAGTTCACGCGGCCTATTACCATCGGAATTAGGAAAACATCTGCTTTGGTGGGCGGGGCCTCGTTGGTTGATGTCGCCATTAAAGAGATGGCCCAGAGTGGAACTGAAGACAGAAAGGGTTTTACCTGAATTAAAAAGGGTAAATTTAGGTGTGGTAAAAACTTCCACTAAAACGAGTGTTGAATGGATGGAGCGGTTTTCTTCGTATACCAGACTACTGAGGAGCGTCTGCTATATCTTACGTTTTATTAAAAGGTGTAGGAAATTGTCATTAGTACCAAAAAGAACAATAAGTTTGTCGGAATTAAAGGAGGCAAACAAATTATGTAAAAAACTGGTACAAAACAACAACAAAATACAGTACCAACCAACTAAAGTATCTTCAGCCGTTCCTAGATGCCGACGGAGTGCTGAGGGTGGGCGGACGTTTGCGAAATGCGAACCTAGATTATGATGCTAAGCATCCAATTATCATTCCAGGAAAAAGTCATTTTGCCAAGCTTCTGGTGGACCACTATCATCGACTACACCTCCATTTGGGACCATCAGCATTATAGGCAGTATTGCATACTCAGTATTGGATTGGAGCTGCAAGGTCTCTGATACGCAAGCGAGTTTTTGAGTGCCTTCGCTGCTACAAGGCCAACAAGTTACCCCGCCCTCCATTGATGGGTAACTTGCCAAGTTTCAGACTTCAGGAAGGGATGGTGTTTCAGCACGTCGGAGTCGATTTTTGAGGTCCGTTCTTAATCAGGGAATCACTGCGTCGTAAGTCAGCACTTAACAAAGCATACTTAAGCCTATTCATCTGTATGTCTACTAAAGCAGTACATCTTGAGGTAGTATCTACTTTGGAAACAGAGTCTTTTCTAGCCGCTCTCGACCGTTTTATCGCCCGAAGAGGAAAGCCAATACGCATATACTCTGATTGCGGCACCAATTTTGTAGGAGCCTCGAGAAAATTAAAGGAGTTTGAGAAGTCGTATAGTTCTCCATCGTCACAAGACAACATTACAAACAACACTGCTAGACAGTCAATAGAGTGGTCCTTCATACCACCATCAACTCCACATTTTGGTGGAATATGGGAAGCGGGCATTAAGGCTGCTAAGGCGTTATTACATAAAGTCTTGGGCGAGACCCCTCTCACGTTTGAGGAACTGAGCACACTATTCAGTAAAATTGAAGCCGTCCTCAATTCCCGGCCTCTAGTACCAGTCAGCTCGGATCCAGAGTGTATCGAAGCCCGTACACCAGGACACTTCTTGGTTGGAAGACCTCTAACTGCGCCTCCAGATGAAGACTTAGCTTAGGAAATCATTAGTCCGCTTCAAAGATGGAGACTAATCAGACAAAGGTCTCAGCACTTTTGGAGTCGCTGGAGGAAGGAGTATTTGAATTTCTTGCAACAGAGGAAAAGATGGAACACCCATCAGCAAAATCTCAGAGTGGGAGACCTGGTAATAATAAAGGACCCCAACTGTCCACAACCAACATGGCCAATGGCTAGGGTTATTGCAGTACATCCTGGCGATGACGGAGTTGTTAGGGTAGTGACGATCAAGACATCCTCTGGAATTTATAAGCGTCCGGCTTGCAAGTTGGTGCCCCTACTTCCCGTCAATGAGCCTAAAGACAAATAACGTGAGAAAATTTTTGGTAAAATTTTGGTGGGCTGGATGTTGTGTTCCGTACGAAGGAAAGAGGAAACATATTTTTTTTATTAGGTGTTATAAACGTACTCATATACGTAAATATATACTCATATATATTTACGTGCCGATACACACAATAAATGTGGTTTGTGTGTATCCATTGAATATAGTTTAGGAATTAAGTCCGGACACAGTGCGAGTACTATGGCTTAATCCTATACAGTTTGTTAGGAACCAAGAGTAGTAAGGTCTCGGGACCAAGTCCCCATATCGAGCTAAAGGGATCAAGTCCCAACAGACAATTAGTCAGAGACAAGTAGTGATTGTTAATTACTCAGCCCTCAGCGGGACATTGTGACACTGTCTACAATAACCACAGTTCAGCGAAGACGAGATCGCTCAGTGAAAAAATATCGTGAGTTCAAGACTCCAGCTCATAAACTTTTTCTTGTAATAGATTAATTTATTTTTAATTTTTAATAATATCTATAGGGAGCATTTTGTTTTATTTCAATTAATTTTATTTTTCTTTAATTTCTTTGTTAATTTATATAATCTATAGAAGTACATCTTTTATTTAGGCAAATATTTTGCTTTTTGGGATTTATTTTTGTTAATTAATTAAATAACGATTTATTCAATACTATTTTTTTTATTTAATAGTGGCCGGTAGTATTGGTCAGTTCACTTTTGAACCCCCACTGCCGCCACAATACTTATTTTTAGATTTAAATGGCTCAGGATGAGAAAAGGTATCGTAGAATTATCCACCTGTTCTTCATATTATAAAATGGATTTTATAAAAATAATTTAAATATATTTAAAAAAAAAAATTAAATCTGTACCGCTACAACATGTAGAGTTGGGGGTGCTGTACCTTGTAAGGAAGTACGGGTACTAAACCAATGTTTGTTCAAGAAAGAGATTTCAATCAAGAGTAACAACTTTATGAAGTTGGGTGGACCCAGGAAGGCTCCAGAACCCACATGGCTGACTTACGGTTACAGTGAAACAGAAATAATTATCTACCACAGCCGGGATCTTTGAGTTTGTAGCATTGTGCCTTACCAATGAACTACCCACTCCCACTTTAAATTTAATAACCACTAAATATCTAAACTAAATAAGCCCTAGAAAGGGTCAACAAATGCAGCTAACTAGGAGCTATGGTGAATAAGACGCAGGAGTACATGAGTCCAGTTTGGAGATCGTAAGAGATACGAAGGGGTTAATGATTCAGCTTTTCAACACCTATGTTAATTTTTTTTATTTTGCGAGACATGAAAAGTAACTAAATAGGTGACAAAAAAAGCTGCAGACCTTAACGAAGACATGCCTTAGAAATGTAGTAAGAGAGTGGTAATATTATTATTATCCCACTCTGCCAACCTTATAGAAACATAACATATAGCTAGAATGCGAAGATACGAAATTTAAAAAAAAAAAACAGTAAGATAGTAACAAGAAATACAAAAAAAAAAAAAGAAATTTAAACAAAGCATTCTTATTTAATTTTAATTTTAAACAAATTATTCTTGTAACATTCAATACAAAAATACGTCCTGTGCACCATACTTCAATCATATTCGCGAGTTAATTTGAATAATGGTAACAAAGAAGGAGAGACTGAGACGAAGACTCTGCAGATTACTATTGCGTATGTAGTTCTGCCAATAGTAGTTCCAATCGTTCGATATGAACCGTTCTGCGCTTCTTTATTGTTCTTTATTGTTTTCTCTAGTGGTTATCACTCTGAATGGACCCCCGTATCCCTGTATTTGTTTTCTTAATGTGCTTTCAAGATGTATGTTCAGGACTGGTGCCCGTAATTAATATAATTTTACATCTCATAATTAAAAAAAAATAGATAAATACATTATTAAGAAATAGATAAAAACACTAGATTTGTGTGAAGGCAAAGAGGAAAAAATATATATAAAGAGTCATAAAGTAACCAGGAGAAATCGACAGTTGCGTGACATTTTGGAACTGAGTGTACTCCCACGGAAATCTGTCTCCTTAATTACAGATGACGAAAGAGCTATTAGCAACACCATTAGGAAGTTATCTCACATCGTCAAAACACGGTCGAGAATCGACAGACCGCCTTATTATTTAAATATTAATTTAAATAAATGTCGTTTAAAAAAGAAAATTAGAGTAGCATACGCTAATAAACATTTAATTTGTAAATAACGGAGAAATATAATTATTGTTCGTTAAATAAAGATGTAAGAAGCGATTGTAAATTGAAGAACGACTTAAAAATTCGCATTGGGGGCCAGCTTTTAAGACACATGAAAATACCTAAGTGGTTAACTGTTATTAATAACTCTATAGTAGAAATAAAAGGTAAGATCTAAACAGCAACAGGTCGAAAACAAGGAATTACGTTTAAGCTATAATGAAGTAACTGCTCGTTTTGATGGACATATTTAACGAGCAGGGAAGATTATAAGGTTCAAACAATCTGCTCTTAATAACTTAATAATTATCCTTACGTAGAAACTTGATTAAGTTTTCTCCATAACGTATAATTAATTACATGCTTAAAAGAATGTTAATTACTTTAATTAATTTACTCAGGTAATTCCAATCAATTAAATCTAAATTATAGATTTAGAAATATTGCCTAACATATAGAGGTGCAAATCAAAGGATCATCCATTAGAAGTCCAAATGGGACTTAAATTGTTCAGAATATTATATCGAAAAACAAAAGTGAGAAAAACAGGAAGGAAAAATGTTCTTTTACAATTGTAAAAACGTAAAATGTTAACTCATGTATAAAATTATTAGCGGGCGGGGATAAGCCATTAAATCTGGGACTACGTTTGTCTGCAATCTTTTTTTCTTCAAATTAATAATAAAATGGACTTGATCGAGACAGACAGCTGATAAAGAATTTATGGAATTAGTAGATTAATGAATGATGAGGAAACGTTTTTTACCTAAATTGTTTTAGCTGTCATTACTCATCATTACATAGAGGGTAATATTTAATACTACCCTAATATTATTAATTTATCAGTTCATTATCAATGAGTATGTTAATAAATAAACTTTGTTTTTTTAATAACATACTCATTCTTACCCATCAGTTAATTACACATTACTATGTTAGTTAAGAAATTCTGTATTAATCTTCTACTTTCTTATCATTTTTATTTAGGTATTATGAGAGTTTGTTTATATTTTTCTACCTTCACCTTTATATCTGGTTGTCCTTATATGTAACATCCATAATCTTACATTGTTATGCCCAGACCATCGGTACATCAGATATGGCTTGTCAACGTGTGATTTGACCGAGTCGGTGTACAGGTCTGAGTCGCAGTTCAGTTCTAAACTAAATCGTGTTGAGCAGGATAATCTAAGCAACGCTATAGAAATAAGAGGTGTCCCAAATAAAGCAGGAGAAATAAAGCAATAAATAAAGCAGAGCGCATCGTTTGCTCTATCGACGTGGCCCTTGGCATTAAGCTCGGGCCTGAAGACCTGGGCTTCCTTTATATTTCAGTTAAATAATAGTTCCTACTTAACTTCATTTTGTATTCATTTGAGTGTTATATCTACATTTTTATCATTAATCATTATTTTTTATTTTTACTTTACTTGAAGAATAATATTTTTATTTTTCACATAACAGTAGCAATTTTAATTGATTACCACAATCTCTCATTTCATCTAAGTTTCAATTTCATCTAAGTTTTTCCTCCTATTTCTTAATTTATCAGTTAGTTTTTTATTAACCTATTTAATTTTTTTTTTGTATTGTGGAGTATTAATTTGTTCATTTCTATTCTATTTGTAGGCAAAAATTTTATATTTCATATATTAATATGTGGTGTAATGACCCCATTTTAACCCATCTTTTCTGTTAACTAATCCTTCCTTTTTCCCCAACGACTAATATTCTTATAACATGTCTCTCGTAGCTAATATTGATAAACTCTATGATTTTTTCCTCTATAACTTCTATCACCTTATTGAAACCTGGTTGAAACTCTCCATCACGTCCTCCCAAGTGTCCTTACCGAACTAGCTCCGACATGGCAGAATTGACCAAACAGGTAGTGGTGTAGGTCTCTATATTCATGACAGTTTCAAATCCAAAATTATCCTATGCTCTCCACCTTCCAATTTTCCTCACTTGGAATATCTGTTTGTCAAGATTTCCATCATTTCATCTACCTCTCTCTTTAGTGTCATTTATCGACCTCCTATGGTACCCTATGACGAAATATTTGAGACCACACTTTACAACCTTATACCTTCCTATCCTAATATCATCTGACCAGATCTATTTGTCAAATCTGCTCTACTCCCTCAACGTCTACGTAGTTCCTTACCACTCCACCCATCATACCCTATTTCTAACTCCTGGCTTGATTTATTCATCATTGAATGTCCTAATAAACTACTTGCCTCATCTCAACATCCTGTTCCCTTTCAGCCCATGACCTTGCAAATTTCCCACTCCGTTGTTTTCTCATGAACTGTTTCTTTCCGAAACCTAAAATCCCTCTCCTCCGAAATCCTAATGCCTGATCTAGAGGCTATTCAGTGTGAATATATTTACTCCTCCAATTCCGTCGATTCCATGGTAGAAATCCTAACCAATTCTCTTCACACTATTGAGAGACCGTCATGCTCCTCAGTTAACAAAGACAATCCGACATCCTCGGGCACCCTGGTTGATTCCCTCACTGAAGGAGCATATGAGACGAAGAAATGCGTCAAGGCGAAGATATAGACACACCCGGCTCCCGAAAGATTACGACTTTTTTAAACAATTACGAAACAGTAACCAAGCCTCAATATGGCGTGCAAAATCTCTTCATTTCCATCAAACTCTATCAAGCACTTCTAATTCCAAAGAAAAATGGACAATTCTTCGTAAACTGTCCTTGGGTAAAGCTTGTCAAACTCAATCTCCCTCTGTTTCCGCCAATGACCTCACTCTCATTTTGTCTCCTCCTCTTCGACCCCTGTACTACCACCAACGATTAGTCATTACGTATTTAATTCCAACCGCTCCTTCTTCTCCCATATTACACCTAATGACATCCTCAACTCCATTCAAAAATCACATACCAATGACTACGGACCCTATAATATCCCAATTAAGTTTATTAAAGCCTCTTTACCTTCTATTTTTCCTCTCCTCTATCACATCTTAAACTTCTCCCTGCAAAGTTCCGCTAACCCTTCTTCCTGGAAAACCGAACTTATCCGTCCAATAAATAAAACCATAAATCCAGAAACCCCTAATGATTACCACCCTACTTCCCTATAAAACTTAACCAAGCCGAACTTATTAAAGCCGATTATAAAATCCATTCTATTTTCGTTCTCAGCTCCTCTGAAATCATGTAAAGGAACTCTAATATTTTAGAAATCGGAAAAATTAAAATAAATCGATTTTGATAAGCCTTATCATAAAATAGATTCTATTTTCGCTCTCAGCAAATCCGAAAACATATATATTCCAATATGTATTCCACAAATTAAATTAAACAACAACTAATTCACATATTAAAAAAAAAATGAAAATATAATATAGAATCATTAATAAGTACTTATAAGCTCAGTTAATTTATTAATTAATACTAAATATATTTAAAACATATATACTTGTATGGGTTACTTTAAAAATTGATATATTTACTGAAACATTGCTTGGTTTGCTTGTTTCGTTAAACCATAGTACCGTGATGATTGTTCGTATTTAGACCACAAAATGTCAAAATAAATTATAAATTAATCACATTTTTGTTAAGTCAAATAATCGGCCAAATAATAACCATATCATTTCAATATCTATTAACCAGAAAATAACAATAAAACTACCAATATAGTATATTGTCGGGATCAGGAATATAATAGAAAATATACTTTATATAATAAGAGATTGGGTTTTGATTGCTAAAACAATGCGAACATTACAAAACCAATTCAAGACCACAGAGGTAAAACGTGGTGTCACACTCCAATAGTTCTTTACAAGACTAATACATTAAAAATATATATAAACAGCAATAATTTTTTTGTGTAATATAGAATCAGATACAGTTTCCTTGTTAAGAAATGATATTGAAATTCCAAAGTTCATCAACTGACTTTCGTAAATTGGAATAACTACATATTCTTTTCAGGTAATTACGATAATGGTTTATTATGTTTATTTATTTTTTTAAAAAACATCACACTGAGTAAAGTAAGCTACACGACGATCACTTCATCGGTTGAACATCACCCGTGTGCAACAGCACGAACTTGTAGGCGAGAAGCGCGAGATAAATTGTTCCACGACGAATGCACAATCATTTGCACACGTCCTGGATGACTTATACCCTCGGTCGGAATGAGCCTTGAACCCGGAGTCTGTGTTTATCCTTCTCGGCTGGATTTATGTGGAACCTTTATGATCTCATTATTTCAATAGCGTTTATCTGGGAGCACCATTAGACTGCCGCGCAACGGATGATTTGCGCGGCACCTGAATGCATAACCGAGATTGCAATATATGGATATTAGGAGGGATTAACATTAACACCTTCCGACAGAGGTACCATTCGCCAGCAAAAGCTATTTTCAGAATGTAAAGAACTATTTCAGAACGAACTGAAGAATTATATCGATACTGTGTTTCAGAACATGATAGTAAAATATTACAGATATAGGAAATGTAAAGCGTTCTTCCAGACTATTATTTATCAATCTTATTAACAATCCTGATTTATATTTATTCATAATATTCAAAACGTTTTCGTTTTTCTCTATATAAGTTACTCACGACCATAGGCCGGATCTTTAGAAGATTTCATATTTTTTTTTAATACGACGATCAAATGTCTATTTCAGGAGTAAACGACTTAACAACTTAACATTTAGCATATTTCGGCAGATACAAACCATAGAGAAAGTGACCTTTCCTTATTGAAATTATGTCTTAGTACTCTATATCAAATGTAGAAGGCAAAGGGTGACACTTAAGCAGGTATAAGCTGTCATCTCATAATGGAC
This sequence comes from Halyomorpha halys, assembly GCF_000696795.3. NCBI lineage: Eukaryota > Metazoa > Arthropoda > Insecta > Hemiptera > Pentatomidae > Halyomorpha > Halyomorpha halys. Next base: position 417,648 of record NW_027115942.1, read on the forward strand.
TTGCATCTGTTAAACTATTTTATGTTTAACAGTTCTTACAAGTCCTTCGGTCCATGGTCCCTTACTCTTGAGGGTAATTATTCAATTCTTGAAAAGAATGACAATGGAACTCACCCTTTTTCTCCAGACACGCCTTTTCCACCACCAGATATTTATTTCTAATTTCATAGGCTCTCTAGGCCCCGCCTAGTTTCCTAAAATTATCTGATTGGTCCCAACTCCTTCATTTCATTATTCTGTAACTACTATACTATGTAGTATTTGTAAATATGTAAGACTAAAGTCATTTTAGTCTTCACTGACGTTCAAGTTGTTTTAACTATCTAAAATGAATGACATTCTGATATTGAAATGTCATCTATAAGTAATAAGAAGTTCAATACATTTGTTTATATTGAAAAACATTATTTAACATGTGAGCAATGTTAAGCAGTTGTATATAAAAAAGGAACATATAAGAGAGCTATATAAAATATAAAATGCTTATTGCAAGTTAATTCGATTTAAATCTCAAATTCGAATTCTATAGAAACAGAAGCGATACTACAACAACTTAAAGAGTAGAAGGGAGATAAAACGTCAAATTTCCCATAATTTTGGCAGAATTTCCCATATTACCAGAGGTAGAACAGTAATCCTGGAAATTTGATCTTTTCCTAACTATTTTTGGAAAATAACGAGTCTTAAATAACGAGCGTTGTAAGACGTTTTAAGAATAATAACCTCTTTGAATTATTGCCACCTATTACAATTTTTGCCAACTCTTTGGGTTTTTACATTATTTGGGGAAAGATAACGGTGGGGAAGACCCGTCTCCCTCTAAAACGACATCCATGTATGAAGATAAATTCCAGAGCGTAGAAAAGAAATGAAATATAATAAATAGTGCAATGCAAGACAAATTTTTATCACTTTCATTAATCTTAGTCTTTTGTAAACTAAGCAAAAAAAAAAAACAATCAGAAAATAAATATTGCTGTTATATGAATTTTTAGAAATTACAAAATCAACTTAAAGAAAATGTGACTACTGAAGATCCAACATAGAGGACTTTTGAATATCGATGAACGAGAAACAAATTAAAATTGAATTTAAATTTATTTATTTCATGTTTGTTTATAATGTACACATTACATTTCATAATTATAAAAATTCATTAAATATTTTTGTATTTTAAAATTAGGTTCCATACAAATTTAGAAATGTATCTGTAATTAATAGTTATGTATTAATAATAAATATATATGTAATAGGGTCTATTGAATAAAAATAAGTAAATGCTTGAAAGGTTTACGTTTACAAAAAATATTCACATGTCAAATATAAGCAATTACTTTTTTCAATTTAATAAGATCCACCTTTTACTTAAAAGTAAATAGTGGAAAAACCATCAACAAAACAAGTATTTGCCAATACATTTATATTTATTTATTTAATACTAGATCGGCCCGATGGGCCTCACATAGTTGATATAACCGTTACTAAAAAAAAAATATTTTATATTTTTTTTAACAATTGATTATGCGGGAGGGAGGGTATAGTCTCGTACAAAAGACACCCCCAACTATATACAATGTTATAAATAAAAGAAAATATGGTAAAATAAATAGATAAAAATAATGCTTCTTAATGACAGCGAAAAGTAAAATTAATACCACACAATAACCACATTTGTACACCTAACAAAACAAACAATTGCCCTCAAATAGTAAAAAAGCAAAAAAAATAAATAGAAGACGAGAGAAGAGAAAAAAAAGTAATAATAAGACATAAAATAGAAGTGTTGTGAATAATTAGAATTTGTAACAGAATGTCCCGCAGAAGCCTGGGTTTCAGTCTTCGGGTCAAGGTTGGGATTCCTAAGTTGTAGGTCACTGCTCCTCTAACTGTCAACTACTGGTGGACATAATGAATCGTTTTTTTATGTACTCCTCTATTGACTATTTGTAATTCCTGATAAAATTGGCTATTTCCTATTAACCTAGGAGCATCCACTGCAATTCATAGAACTTTGTTTTGTAAAGATTGTAATTTATAATGTAATCAGCCTAGATGACTTGTTCCAGTCTGTCTGCTCTGTAATGCCCATTTTTTGATTTGTCTCGATCCGACGACTTATTCCTACCAGCGTTTTAGAACCTGTCACATTTTTTAATAAAGTTTATTAAATTTCCAGGAAGAGTATATGATTTTAAATTGAGATTTGTCACATCTCCAAGAAATTCTCTTCATTTTGATACCTCATTCGTCAGAACCCATCACCCCTGATCCTTGAGCGCCGGAAAAGGGATTGATAGTACCCTTATGTCAATATTTACGATTTATGGTAAGTACAGAGTTTCACTAATAGAAACTTCATAGTTTAAAAATAATAATTTTCATTACACAATTAAGCGCCGTGTATATTCCAAACAATATGAGCATGTATTAAAGAAAGAAATTTACTAAAGGTGTATATAAATCTACAAAACAATTATCAATGATTGAAATGTTGTAGTAGTTTCGGGTTGTTTATGTATGAGGGGGTTTAAAGATAGAGTGGTTTAAATGAAGCTTTTGAGTCAAGTCAAGAAATACAACTGTAAATGGCTATACTGTTGAAGGAATAAATGAACCAATCTGGCATTATGACATCAATAGTTTGCCAATTTTTGGCTTAATTAGATACAGTAATTATTATATTAAAAAAATTATCATCAGCCCATTTCTATCAACATTTATTTCTCCTATCCAATAATTAACACAACTAGATAAATTGATAAGAAAAACATTATTGATCAGATAATCTAGAAACTCTTAGTCTTAGATTTTTTTAGTATAAAGTAAGTAGTGTTTGTATGTACTCTTTCTAGCAGACGCATATACTTTTATTAAGTAACCTAATAAAAATATATCTTTATTTTATTATCATCAATGATAAGACGAAGTACACCTGAGTTACATTATTTTATGGATTTTTTTTTTAAATCTGTAGTATTGTTTTTTAAACCAGTATTATTATTAGTAGAGACCAGAGTTTCTTGTATCTTTTGCAGCTTCTTAAAGTTTTACTACATTGCTTATTAATTTTCGTGTTAGTGGTACATTCTTATGTAAATACAAAAAACATAAAATATTATAGAAAATTAAAAAGCGAATATTGCTTAGAAGAATATTTTGAAAATGTATTTTATACATAACGCCTCATACATTTTTTCTAAATCATAAAATTCAAGTAGTTTAAAGAAGTTGAAGAACTGAATTCTAGCGTATTGGAATATGAAATCATTTAATTACAAACAGCTTTCAGATATCTCTTCAACTATGGGAACAATTTTAGGTTTTTAATAATTTAGTTTTATTCATAGGTTTGCATAAATGTAAAGTTAATAAAGCTTAGTTACAGAAAAGCTAAGTTACATAAATAGTGAGTTCAATTTTATGCAAACAAGGTCCTTACTTAACCTTGTTTGCATCAAATTGAATTCTTATGTATTAATATAATAAATTTAACTATAAAGTTTATTATTGCACAGGATTAGGGTGTTTTAAGCCCATTTTGAGTTCTTACTGCAAGATTGTACATATTTTATTTTTTACAATGTTTAGAGAGTGCGACCAAAAAGAGTTGTCGGTGGCAGATATGAGAAATACTGCATTGAGATGAGTAAGAACTTCACACACCATCAAGTGTTTGGAGGACACTAGTCTTCAATAAACTGTTCTCGCATAATTCAATTAGACTGTGTGAAAACATACATAACAAATAAAGAATGTTGTAATAAAATGGCTGAACAGAGACTCGAGAATTGTGAATTAGTATATTGTTCTATTTTATTATCAATTGTGTTATTTTTTATTTTTCTTTAACATGTTTTGTCCTGTAAATTGGAATTGTATAGATGGGCAATAAACTCTTCAGTAAATTAACACTAAAACACTAGGTATGTCGTTTTACAAAAAAAAAAAAAAGAAAAAAAAATTGTTCCAAATAGCCTATTTTGTCAATACTGGACAAAATAAAATTCACCCTGGATAAAACGCTCCAGTTTCACTTAAACCATTGTGCATTTTTTTTATTTATTTTTCGTAAATATAGAATTAATAATTTTAACTTTATAGGCATTGGGCCTTTTTGAAATAGAGGAATCCAAATACCAGTTAATCATTAGTTGCAGACATATATATACCAATTTTATCATAGCAATAATTATAATTTCGTAATTATTGAAGAACATCGTCATAAATATAAAGTAAACATAAAAATTATTTCAGTAATAAAATGAAAAGAACTAAAAATAATCTGTCCGCGAGCTGCGGAAGTCTGTGTCGCAACCGTAGCCATGTGTTCTGCTACAGACATGCGAGGTAACTCCTACGTAACACAGGGAGCCGACCCATCTGTCTTATAGAGATTTAGGGATCTGATCACAATTCAATGAACCCTCCCACGAATAAAAGTTAAATGCTAATCAATGCATTAATATTCATACGTTTCATTACTTTCCAAACAGCTAATTTGTATGCCATTAATGTGTTTTTTTCTTGTTTGTGTGACAAACGCAACGATTCTCTTGCGATATTTCTTAGCTAGATCGGATTGAACAATTCGCAGTGAGCTATTTCCCAAATTTCGAAAGCACAATTTTTTTTTTTTTAAATCACCTATCAATATTACTTAATAGACATAATAAACTTAATAAAGAACCGAGAGAAAAAAAAAGACAAATTTGAATGGATATAACTTTTCAGTGAAATAATAAGTTTATTGAGACAAAACATTATAATTAAAAAAATAAAGATTTGTATATAGAATAATATTATAAATTAACACATAAACTTCATTATCAGTTTTCAAAAACAAATACTCATTTAATAAATGGAATAATTATATAAAAAATTTAGGGCTTTCTGTGATAGAAATTTTAATGATTCTTTCTAATTTCGTTTTAAAACGTTCAACTGGGTATGGGACCTTTCGAGTTCAATTTCTCTAACTAATCTCGTTTAATAAATTTTTCATTAAAATATTGTTGCAATGGTGAGTACCTTATAATAAAGCATGTGGTGAATTCTAATGATTAATATTAATTTCCAGTTATAAACAAGATCATTTTAAATATCTAAAATTTTATTTTTTTTCGAAGTATACACCCTTGTTGGCCTCCTGTGCAACCTTACATACTATTAATTGAGTCACCAAAATACACAGTAAATTAAGATGTAGAATTATCATTAGTATGTGCCTTTAACTATGAACGGGGCAGGGTTCCGCCCTGCCAAGCATAAAAATCTTCTTGAAAAATTATCAAACACAACAAAGCAACGTGACTTTAAACCACTATTTTTTATTTTCCAAAATTTTTTCTAATTCATCACAACTGATACAAATAATTAAGAGAAAATTTCAAAAACCTTTAATGCTTCCCACCACCTTCTTTAATAAAAACTAAATACAAACAGAAGTAATATCTCCGAAAAAAAACCCACCCAAAAGAAAAGAGCAGCCAAAAGTCGTCAGCGGCAAAAAAGAAGTGAGATAAAAAAGGCTTTCCTGCCAGAAAAGGAGTTTTGTTGCTTTGCGCCTCGGTTTAACATTATTCACAGCTAAGGGAAATGTAAAGCTAAATTGGAAAGAGTGTCTAAGTGCCCAGCAGTGATCGAACCTGGTAGGTTAGTCCAACTCCTGGAATACCAAAACGAAGACTTGGTCGGTAATGATCAATCGCAGTTTGTAGAAGCTGAAGGCGATCTGAGGACAATCTTCAAGGTGCCGAGTAGTTCTATTGCTTGGCTAGAAGCACATTGGCGCCTAAGGTACCAGTTTGTTAGACAAACTGCACGAAGAAGTAGCCACGACCCTCGATGCTTGCTAGACTAGGAGGTCCTTATTATTTGTTTTTGGTTAGATCGCGCTAATAGTCGTAAAAAAAAAGTTATGATCCATAATCTACATGCCTCAAAAATGCAAACAATACCTTCCACATTTTTTTTTAATTAGGCGCCAACATTTTAGGAATCTCCATTTCATTATCCCTGATGACTGGAACACTGCAGAAGATTCCTGTGTAAACGAGGATAACCAATTTAGCAAAGCTTGTAGCACTAGTTCCCTTATGAGTGTGATCAGTGAGTGTCATTTCACATTTAATCTCCCCCTCACAGTGGTATTTCCTAAAAGATGGATCTGATTCACGTTTTATTACAGTTAATTATTGTGTGTATAAGGGCGCTCGATAATCTATAAATGATATTGCTAAGAGACTGAGTGAAGAAATGGGTCACTTTATTGTAATCCCTTAAACCTATTTCCCTCACACCTCCAACAGTGTACTCTGAAGGTCGACCAAGCAGTGTATAACCTAAGTGAACCTGCTGATCCCAAGGTTTTGTGAGTGAAAAGATTTAAATGTCTTGCTTGCTCAGGAGTCAACAAGTTCACTATAGGATCTTTGGAAATATCAGAAATAGAATTATGAACATCATACACTTTCCAAGTCAGAGAGGCAACACAGAACGAAGGATCATTCGGTTTTCATCCCGCGAACGTCTTGAACTGTGATGACTGAAACTGCCGATAAGCCGATGTCTTAAGCATATAGGATTACTGAAACTAATTAAGCCTCAGAAGTTGCACCAAAAACTACCAAATCGCATTATGTTTTAACTCCAATTTTATTTATTTCATTATTTATGTATTTGTGGAATTATTTTTATTTCATCGTTTTTACGTATATAATTAATTTTTATTTCATTGATTATGTTTATTACTTTTATTTCATCGTTCAGATGTGTACGTTTAATGGTCTAAAATTCATTTTTCCTAGTCAATTTTTTATTTATAAGTCAATTGTGATATATTATGTCAGATAATATTTTGGGAGTTACAACAAATTCTAATTTATACTTATGTTTTACTAAATTAAAAACAAAAGTTTTAATTTATATTTTTTTTTTAATATTGTTTTTACAAAAAAATGAAATAACATTCAGTATGTTTTGAATTTTGAGTATTTTCTATCTCCCTCATTTGTACTCTATTCCCCTCATCTTAATGATTTCAATGTTATGGTCCTATGGTTTCTTTAAAATTAATTTTATGAAGGTTTTTTTTGTAAACACCATAAGTAGCCTACAAATTCATAGAAGAAAAAAAAACATTATTTTTACACAGTGAAATAAGAACCATGAATTTTGTACGAAATGGAAGACTGACTCATTACTTGATACTTAAAGAAAGTGTGTAAAGATTTGCAACAATTATGAACTAACAAGTCAATTATAAGCAAGCTTTGACCGATTAGAAAAACTATTTTTTCATTTTATTTATTACTATGGACAAATTTTTAAGAAGAAACTTTACATTATCCATAAAAACTAAGCAATCTACTTACCTTTCCACTGATCATTCCGCCAAATTACCGTCACCGCGATTTCTTCAGAAAATTGGTGGCCGATAGAAAACTAAGGGTCCCGGATAGGAGCATCCAATTAAGATAAATATTTGAGAGGTCACGTTAAATTGGCAAAAATCGTTTTGCAACAGGCACCTCATGAACCTTTCACGTTCGGATTTTTGTCACACTAACTACCAAGCACACCACATTCCACAGTTCCAATTAAACCACATATAACAAACAAAATTTATTAAAGCAATAGAGCTAAATATATTATCAAGAAATGACCAAATGCATGTAGAAATTCTAAATGATGACCTAAAAAACACTGATCTATATGATGAAATTAATTGTATTTAATCTAATAATTGTAAATAAATTTCTTTTGTAAAATACATTCAATCTAATATCTTAATTGTATTTAATGTGTCCTGTGTAAGTGGAAGTGTATTTTACATAGTGATCTACAGCAAATTGTTGCCAACGCTAGTTATAAACATCGCAATTATACTCTCGCCATATATAAGTATAATAATAATAAGTAGTATGTATTTGGCCAGGCCACAATATACAATACTCTCGTCGTGCAATCATAAGGAGCCCCCAATTTTTCTACCGGGCGATTTGAAACTTCTTCCTTAGTTCTTAGCTTGACGAAAGTTAGATGTAAAGATACTTATATGTACATTTATATTTACATAAATATAATTCTGTGTTCATAGCAAATACTTAACATACATATATGTACGAGATTTTCTATCATTTAATTTTTTTTTATTAAAAAAAAAAAAGACTACGACAAGACTATAACTAAAGAGATAAACACACCCAAAACGTACCGATTTATTGTACATATTTTATTTTTTTAACCAAGTGCATAAATTCTTTATTTGTTTATTATTTATGATCCATGTCAAATTACTTCATTGATTTAGTTTTCAGTAAAAAATAAAATTTAGATCACTTCACTACATCACGCCATTTGTACCTTTTATCAACTATTGCCTAATGGCAATATGTATATATTAATAAATAAAAACGACTATGAAAATATAATCATTAATAAATATACCAACTAAATAACAACAAAAGGCGTAATTCCAATTCGACTAGTAAAATACAACATTCATGAATGTTGCAAGGAATGTTCCATATAGTGGAAGCGAAATTATGTGTTTAATTTAAAGAAAACATTTAATCATAAACCGACAAAATATAATTAAATTATGGCTGTAAGAAAAAAGAATAATTCAAAAGAAATAACACTGCAGAATACTTACAGCGTTCCAATCTGAATGTTTTTTGTTTTTTTTTCATAATTAAAAATATTTCATCATAATAAAATAACTTTAAACCTGCCTAAAAAGAGTTACGACAAATAAACCAAATAAACTCAGTTGTTAAATGGTGCATTAGGACTATTGGTTTTTGCTTAGTTCAATGTTCTAATCACGCGTTTTTGCCATTAACAAGGGCACATTATGCATTTTGGTGAAAGATAATGGTCCTTTCAAATGAAGACGTAGCATGTAAAGAAGAGCGGAAGTAGAAGCATAGGTTGGATGTGAACAATTGGTGTAGTGAAGCCAGTGAACTGAAATACGATAACTATTCAAATTCGAGCAAAGAAAGGCAAGTATTTCCCAAATAGTAATGGGTAGCAAATTCATTCACAGACGAATCAATTGGTTTATCCTACTAAAGCTGGATGGAATATAGGGAGGACCAGAAGAGCGATTTGTTCAATGTGATCTTCAAGGGTCATAGCAATTTCATATAATTTTGGTTAAAGCTAATTAACGGATAATCCATAATTACTTAAATACATAATCCATAATTTGTAACGGCGAAGTACAATGAGGATGTAATTTGATTTGATCAATTTATTAGCGGACCATTTATTTTTATGCACCATAAACAGCATAAGACTGGTCCAAATGATCTTTCGATACAAATCCCACAGATTTGTGGGATAAGATAAGTAGATTGATGTGTTGAGAATTTTTTTCTTTCTAGTGACTTAAATCAGCTTTAATGTAATTTTTCATATTTTTAATTAAAATTCAAGCTAGGAGCAAGGAGGACGTACTCTTTGGATTAGGGGCCTTCATAGTACAAAAAATGTTTGTAGATAAATCTCCAATGAATTCAGTAAATGAACAATCACCAATTTTTAAAAAATGTCAACTTATCATTTTTACACATTATAATTTAAATGAATAGTTTACAATAGATGCATACTCCATATGAGACATGAATAAGCATTATTTAACGCTGACGAATCGCGGGGCGCAGTAATTAATCGAATAAATTACAATACGTAGGTTTTTGGATCCCCATGGTATTTCATTAGTATTATAGGCTGGATTAGTTTTAAATGATTTGATTAAAAATTATCTCATTAAATCCGGAATAAAGGTGAAGATTATGTTCAAATATGTAGTTGATATATTTTGAATGTTGAAAAAGGAATTATATTAATAATTATATTAATAAATTGATAAAAACCTTTAACAACGCCAAGAAAGAAAAAAATTCTCACTGAGGATAGAGGGGAAGAAAATTGAGATTTTTGAATATGATTAGACAAGGAAACAGCTTGATAACAGAATGAGAGACATATAATAACTTGATAACAGAGACATATAATAAAATATTAACTGAAATTTATGTTGTGTTAAATTGATATCAAATCAATATAAAATATACTAAATAGGATTTTATGGAGTTAGTCGTTCTAGTAACTGGATGACTAATATAGGTTAATTGAAATTAAAAAACTTATTACCAAATAACAATATTGACATGACAACAGTTAACAGACTAGTGAAACGGAAACATTTTTTGTATAAAAGAAAAAAGAAGGATTTTAAAGAATGTAATTATTAAACAATATATAGTTTTGTCGATTTTACTGAAAACATCTACTGAGAGAACCAGGAAGAATATGTTCAAAAAAAAAAATTGGGTTAGTTAGTAGAATAAATAATGAAGAAATGACTTTTTGTTATAATTGGCAAAGTATTAAACATTTATTTTACACCTGAAAACTAAGTATATCTATCATAATAAGTAATAAGTGATTCAAAAGTAAAAGGGAGGTAGCATTTCTGGCATTAGTTAAAAAAAGTGTAGAAATATAGAATAACAATAATTTTATTTTAATATTACAAAATATTAATTGCAATTTTTTAAACGAAACTTCCCTAAGTTCTTTTAAAAGTAGAAATGACTGAACGAAATAAGTCTAATATATCTTATAATAATAAGTCTTAAATCATTCAATCATGTTCAAATTCCTAGATCTAAAAAAAAATAATTATTTATTTTTGGGTTAACAATAAATTCTTAGTTTAGTAATGAGTGTTATTTATCAGCTCATCTGATAATTTTCGCAACATATACTAAATAGAAAATTGATCCAGGTATGGCGTAATGTAAGTTAAGTCTCCTATGTATGCAATGTTTGCAAAAATCATGTTTAAACATATATAGTAACATTAACATTGGATAAATGTAATAACAAAATTGTATAGAAGATAATACGTAGAAAGTTATTGACAAAAGAAAAGAAATAACATAAAACAAAACAAGAAGAAAGAAAAAAATATAGTAATATTAAATAAATTATACCTGAGTACAAAGAATATGATTTAAAGAAATTAACAATTAATATTTGCTACTTTAAATACCTAAAAGATTTATTTTTTAGCACCTGTCAAACTAAAGGAGTAAAGAATTGACTATATTTACTCAATTGTTATTTGCCGATTATATAAGTTAAGAGCATTTTAATGTTTTAAAAATGCTCTCATATAAAACACTGCATTCTGTATTAATTAATAATAATAAGTATAAGATAATAATAAAGCTTAAAAAAAGTAAGATTAAGAAAAACTGTGTTAAATAAAAATTGTATTTGGTTTCAGCAGACTAAAAGAAAACAGCAAAAAATAA
>NW_027115942.1:429030-471176 GCF_000696795.3 Halyomorpha halys
TATAAAGAAAATCTTCGTTCTTCAAGAAATATAGACACATCCGTAGCTTTAAACACTTGAAGAAAAGGAGCTAAGATTATCCAAAGAAAGCACTAAGTTCCGGTATGGTAAATCATGAAAGGCTTCTTCCACACTACGTGATAAATTTCCCATCACAATGGAGAAGGTTTAAGACTTTTTTATTCTTTTTTTAAATAGAGATTTGTCTACGTTATAAACCCTGCCACGACCTCCAGTAATATTACAGCTGGCAGATGCACAAAATCCATCTCATAGAAAGAACGCACATCCGCAAATAATTTTAAAAATAGTTTCTATTACACTTAACACGAAAATGCAACGGGTCTAAGATTCTTACTAATTAGGTATTAAATTTAATTAAGTAACGAATTAGCATGTTAATTCCACTAAGTATGGTACTTTGTTAGCATATAGCATGTTGATTCCACTAAGTAGTTTGTTGAAAACCGCAAGCATTGGTTAATCCAAAAACGAAATGTAATTTCAAATTTTGCCAAAACTGAGCCATAGTTTTTTCATATTCATATATCATTTTGTTTTATTATATCGTTAATTGCTCTTAAGTTTTAATGCTTCTTCGTTTTTTTGATTCCTTATAACAGATAGCAAGTTACATATTGTACATATTATTGTATGTAATATATTATAAATTTTAATATTTAATTGTATTCTTAATTTTAATCAAGTTCCCTTCTCTCCAAACTAATTACTAATTCATTAGTTCATTATTAACAATTTATCAATTGTAAATTTCTATCATTATTATTCACTTCATAAGTTCTTTCAATTATTTTTTTCCATTATATTATTTTGTCAATTAAATTATTAGTTTTATTGCTATAAATTAATTCATACTGTACTCTTCCAGCTCATAAATCTTACTGGCTTCTACAGCGTCCCGATGATCAAAAGTGTAACTAACTCAAAATTCATTTATATCGATCAATTTTGGTACGAACGATAGATTTCATCTGGTCAGACTATATTGGATGTACTTAGAGAAATAAATGAATACAAATAAAATAAACAAACAAATATAAATCCAAACCTAACACGGGGACGCATTCCTGGCTATCCTAAAAGGGTTATAAACCTGCTAATTAGTTTGCTCAAGTAATGAATTAGAAATTTTTTGTTTGAATAGGTCTTTCTTTCGGTTTTTTACGCTTTAAAGTCCTGAACAATGGAACTTAGAAAATGTCCTAATAAAAAGAATCAAAGAACATTAAATTATATTGTAAACCACCTGCTCTGGTTGTTTTATTGTTTACGACATGCTACTTAATCTAATTAATATGCTGTGGTTCATTCGACTGATCGCTCCCATATATGACGACGCAACATCAAATGATGTTAAATTTATGCTATGATGCATCGTTTTGGAATTACATATTAAAAACAAAAATAAAACCACCAACTAATTGGTTACTTTATCAAAGTAACTACGTAATTGGAAAAAGTTTTATAACCGCCAGAAATGAGTTTACCAGTTAAGTGAGAAAGAAATTTATTTTTTAAATTATTTTGAGATACATGTTCTATAAAATAGAAATCATCCTTTAAACTTTTATGTAGACAACAAAAATCATGAGAGTTTCATACATGAAGCACTTGTTCATAAAACATGGTAACTGACATTTATTGTGAATTGAAGTATTTGGCTCCACTGCAATCTTTAGGACTGAATTAATACATTTTTTATTTGAATTTTAGGAAATTTGTATTTCTAAAGGAATAATAACGGCGTGTGACTCCTAGTTTAAGGTAATATCTCGTAATTAAAAAACACTTTAACCTATTATTGCATAGTAATGCATTCAGGCATCATGTTCCATTTTAACATAGCAAACTCCCTTTGTTTAGATTTCTTATTCTTCTTTCTCTTTATCCTTAGTGCCTTTCAGTATGCAGATGCCTCTATCCAGGCAAACTAAGCCTCTCAATCTCGAGCCAGCCAGCACTCTCATGGCATTCCAGCTTTTCCCTCTTCTCTCCCATTCTGAAGATGTAGTCCTTCGTTGATCTTTGATTCTGGGTCTCCCTCTTGGGCGTTTCCTGTTGGTCCGGCCTCAAAATATTTTCTTGGATATTTTTTTAAATATAATATTTAAAAAAATATTTCTTCACTCATCCAATAGAGATGTTCAAAGCATCTGAGTTGTCTCTTTTCAATGGTATCCTTTATAGAGACAGTTCCACTCATTCCGTGATATTGTGCTAATTAGGCCTGACATTCTACGTAGGGACCGAATCAAAGGCAGCCTTTAGGTGTATAAATGCCAAGAAGATACTCTTTTCTCGTTCCCATGATTTATCAATGATTGTTATGAGAGAAAATATATGATCCTGGGTTGAGGCTTTGAGGTGATGAGACCTGAAAGCAGCCTGTTCCTCTTCTAAGTCTTTCTCCACGAGCAGATGAAAAAGAAAATCAAATGCAAGTATAGTACTTTTACTTATAACAAAAATATCATGGATATTCCAGAGTCTAATCTGTCAAAACAATATTTATAATGCGAGTCTCTTATACAAACTGATTTATTTCTTACAGAAAATTACAACACAAAGCTCTCTTTACTTAAACCGTTGACCAATATTCAGAGAAAATAAAAAGATCAGATGCAAAATGGGTAATTTCAAAACTCAGACAGATTTTCGCAGAAGCCTCACAATTATATTTTATATATTTAACAAAACGAAAAATGTTTCATAGACGATCATTCTTAATTTCAAGTAAAATTATTCTCAAATTAGAAAATTTTAGAGAAAGAAATACGTTTCCAATTTTTTTTAATTATAGGAATATGAATAAGTCATTATTCTATAATTCTTCTTCTCTTTTGATAAATCCACCAATTTTAATACAACTCCTAGTATTTCCTATATTCATAATATATTTATTTACTATTATTAATAGTATAGTATAGTATAGCATACTATAGTAATAGCACTATAATTTTGATTATAAAACTAAATCCAACTTTACGAAAATTATTCAATTTATATTACAGGTTTTTATTTACAATATAGATAGATTTCATTCACTCATTTATAAACACATCTTTCTTAGGAACAAACCTGGATGCACAAAGATGTCGGGTACATTATTTATTTTTTCTCAAATTTCCTAGGAAATTGTATTACCAGATTTTAAAAATTAATTTTGAGACCTAATTTTATAATCTATAACAATTTTATAAATATATTCAAAAAATCTTGCAACGACATAACACTGGGAAATTTTTCACATTCATTTTTACAATGTATTACGACCGAGTATCTCATAATGTTAGATCAAATCCCTAAATGAGAAGTTTTATGGCAAGTTTGAATTAATGACTGATACATTAATTCAAACTTGCCATAAAATGGTAACGGAAAAAAAGCGTCATATTATCACTTCCACAAACCAGTTTGAAGATAACACATTGAATTACAGTAAGATAAGATACTTAAATAATTTATTACAATTAGATATATGTGACTAGTTTTGACAAAGCATAAGCTTATCCTGTGAGAGATGCACGATAGAACTATTCCTCAAAAATAATTTTATGATAAAAGTGTCCTGAAACAGATCATCCTAAATATTAATGCTCATTGTATCACATGAATAGATTTTAGTTATTATTATATGCAAGTTGGGCACTTGCGTAAGCCTTTAAACGCTATTAATTCTTTTTTTTTAAAAGTTAGAAAAAAATTGTAGTTTATTTGGGAATTTTAATAGATAACTTCGTTTTGAATCCGATTTCATTAGTACTTTCCTCAGATCGGGAACAGTTCTTGTGTCATTGGAATTTTTTTTTTATTTACAAAGTTTTGGACTGCTTTAACTTAGATTGTTAACACATTACGAAACTCAATTTAGCCGAGAGGAAATGTGCAACCATAAAAATATATATATTTCTTCCTCTATCGCAGAAAACTATCCAAACTTTAGAGCCGTGAGAGGCGGATTGAAAATCTCAATAATGCGGGAAAATTGGAGCCCGTTCATAAGCAAAAAAAAAGGAATACCTTAGCTTAACGAAGTAGATTGATTAGGCTATCAAAAAATTAAATAAGTAAAAAAATATATAATAAATGAGTAAAATTACACAAGATAAATATTATTTAATAATAATCCAATATATAGAAAATAGTATCCAAATTAAATGCTGTTTTTAATGGTTGACTTTATTTAGTACCAATGCAATTAAATCTTGACTATCAGATTAGAAATGGCTCCTATAACTATAAATAATAGCAACCTATAACTTTTCTGAAATTCTAAGCCTTGATTAAGTAATGAACAAATGCTTATGAAATCTACAACTACTAAATGAAGGACCATATATACTTAGAGATATTAAAATATTACCAAATATAAAAAAAAAAAAGTAAAAGTAGGATCCATCAATTACTTAACTTCAAGGGACAAAAGAAGTGAGATGAAATTATAAATCCATATCTTGGCTTAGTGAAGTAGGATTTACAAAAAATAATCAAATAAGTTAAAACCACGTAACATAAATAGGATTTAATGACCGAATACATAGAAAATAGCACCCTGGTTCAAATCTGGCATGTAAGTATAGACTTATATCTTAGCCATCAGACGGAGAATAAAATAAAGTGTTTTATTAATTTAATTTTTAGCTTTAAATCAATAATGACATAAAAATGAGCAAACAACTGCCCATTAAATATATATATAAATTAAGCAGGAGAAATAAATATAACCTAATATAAAAAATATGTAACCAGAAATATAATGAATGTATTACTCAAATCAAAGGGATATATGAACTCAATATTAGTTCTTTTAAAACTATCTATTTCAATATATATTTTTTTAAAAGTAACTAATAAAGATTTTAGAGTAAAGTATAAATAATCAAATGGAAGACCGATCATTTTTTAAATAACTTCTTCTCTGCAGGAGCTTCAGGTAACGAAAAAAGGGTATCCCAGTATCTTTAAACTTTTAAGCCGAAAGAAATGTATTTAAGCATTAATTGAAGATGTAGATTAAACTTTAGAACACTGAATTTCAATTACAGAAAAAAAAAACATTATAGGAAAAAAAGGAGCCCTCCTTGAAGCGAGGCGGAATTGAAAAGCAAACTCCTAAATTAATAGAGTATGATTTAAAAAAAATAATTAAAACGGTTAATACTCATATAAGAATAATAGGATTTGATGACCTAGTGAATAGAAAATGGCATCGGTAATGTGAGGGCTGACTTCTACTTATATACCCAATATAATGTAATATAATCAAGATTTGAATCTTGACCCTCAGACAGAGAATAAAATAAAATGGTAACCTATAATTTGCTAACACTAAAATAAAACATTACCTTCCATTAAATAATGGTGTTAAAATGAATGAACAGCTATCAATAAAATATATACCCACAAATCACACGATCAAATATTTATAACTTTACTTAAAACAAATATTAACCAGTTTGTTCCTCTCACATCCTTCTTATCTTTAATTCATTCGAAATAAAAGCGATATCATACTAAAACCAAAAAAAATATATATATAATAAAAAGAAAGTCTATTCAACAACAAAAAATTAGTAAAGCTACATAAAGACTACTTTCAAGGAATAGTTTACATAAAATACGTAATTTCGTTGCCACACTGGAAAATGTCGCTTACGTTTTACAGTCAAGATTAGGTAGTCCATAAACCTATACTAACCATGAATTATAGATAGGTCTTTCATGAATAGATGTTTTACAAGGACTGCGATTAGTTGATGGGAAACCCAGGGGTCATAATAATTTGAAATATCAAAATCGGATGAGTCGGTAATTCAAAAACCGAGAAGACTGAAAAAATTGAGTTTAGTATTTTTACAAAATTTGGAGCTCTAGGAATATCATAGAGCAATTTGAACAATTGGTTAAGACTTTAGTTCAAAATATTGTTATACTTAAAAAAACATTTGTTACATTCATTTTTAGGATCATAAACTCTACTTGGTTTGAAAACATTCATGACATCGAGTTGAATAATTTGCGCCATCAAAAATTAATCATAGGATACTTTATAATAAATACGTAAAGACTTTAACCTATTTGTGGCTAGTTAGATCAGTAAATCTCAAGAAGATCTGTAAAAATTAATTTTCACAATATTTATTAGTGACGTATATACCATAGTAAGTTACTAATTGAAATTAATATTATTTTATTCAATAAATTATGGCAAAGCTCCAGCGAAAAAAGACTCATAAGGAAATGAAAGGATGAAACAACATGTGATAAATATCCTATAGAAAATATAACCTCAGAATGAAGTTTGAACCGTGGCCTAATTCATGCTTTATCTCAACAAATGTTTATTTGTAGGATTTAAAACACAGGAAAATTTTTTAAAACTCAATTTGAATCGTACCGATCCGCCGACTTACTGGTACTGGTATTTAGTGGGGAGAACAAATGGGCCAAGTGGTTCTTTATGCCAACCCCTGACTACCTGAGTTACCGCCTCATACTAACCAAGGTGTGAGTGTCAAGGTTCATTCCTCGGGACCGCCGAAAAATGAATGTTAACTGGCCTAGGTGGGAATCAAACTCACAACGTGAACCGAGGGCACTAGGACCTGCGCCACAACCCGCACGGCCATCACGTCCCTGATCCGCCGACTTACCTCTCTCAGTTTTAAAACCTTCCACTTATTTGAATAAATTTTATTAAAGTTCCAGTAAGAACTGAAGAATAGAAATTGAGATTCACCGCTTCTCCATTCTTTTGACCTCATTCGTCTAGATATAACCTTCCTGAGAGCCGGAAAAAGGATAGATACTAACGTAATATATATGCGCGATATGAAGAATGCAACCAGAACCAGAATTCATGTATTGTGCTAGTTTAAGGGATATATGAACTTGATAATATTAGTAAACTATGTATTTCAAAATTAATTATTTTCAAAGTCAATAAATAATTCAATAGTTGATATTCTGCCTTACATATCCGACAAAAGTGATGACTGAAAACATTCCTGACAGAGGTAGTAGTACAAACCAATCAGCATTAAATAACAAATGCAGTCACAAATAAAGTAATTTAATTGAATTGAATACACAACTACTCAACTCATGAAATATATACCTATTAAGCAGAGGATCAAATATTTATACCTTTATTTTCAAATATTGACAGTTTTAATAAAATGTGACCAGAACAAGAATTCATCTATTAATCAAATCGAAGAGATATGTGTGCTTAATATTAGTTGTTTTTTAAACTATGTATTTTAATATATTTTTCTAAAAGTAGCTAATAAAATTTTTAAAGTCGAGTATAATTATAATAGCTGATGTTTTATGCTTTATGACACTTTGCCAGAGAGATCGGTGCACACCAACCGGTATTAAACATCAAATGCAAGTGAACTCCCAATTATCCGTGGCATGGGATGGCTTAGTAGTCGAAGAAGACCAAAATTCATAAAAAAAATTAAAGGTTACAACTAATGCGTGATAAATCTACAAGTTAATTTTGAAATCATTTCTTAAAGAACACGCAATTGTTTAAAATGAAGATGTATGCATGCAAAATAATAAAAAATAAATAAAAAAACATTTTTGATAATAAATTTTTTTTATAATCATCTAACTTTGGGCATGTCACATTTGTCAACCAATTAATCATCATACTTTTGTTCTAAATGATCAAGAGGTCCACTTAAATATACAACTAACGTCATGGTGTTATAATAATACACTAACGTTAAAAAAAACTCCTAAAAATCTCCAGTTTGCTGGTAACTACAAGGCAGAGTTAGGCAAATATTATTCGAATGACGAGAGACGAATACTTTTTTATTCGTGATATTTTCTAGTCGAATAATCGATTATTCGTACAAAAATATATGATTAACCATCCGATTACTTTTTCATTCGTCATTATTTTACACGAATAATCAATTATTCGGGCAAAATAATTCGAATAACCATTTGAATACTTTTATATTCGCCCATTTTAAAGAAAAACAATATCTTATTCGAAAAAATTAAATGATTAACCATCCGAATACGTTTTTATTTGTATACAGACGACATTTTTTGTCTTACAGCTATACATGAATATATTTTATGATCGTGTAAAGATTAATTTTCACTTCCTTCGTTTCTAACATGTTAGGGTCTCTTTATATAGGGTTTTTTTTTAAGGCCGATAGAACTTGAACTTGAACTTGAAGAGCTGTAAACTTTACTCTGTGTGTAATTGCTCCTGAGAGAATTGGTTGATGTAGTCAATGAAATAGGCCCTCCTCGTTTCGCACTCTTTGATTAACCTTTACAATTAGGAGTGGCATGAATACTGTATTACAACCCGTTCCAGTTAAGTAGAATAGGCCTCATGGTTTTAAACTAGGGTTCTATGTATCGAAATTCGTTGGGTGTTAAGTCAACATATAAACATATTAGATTATTAGTTTGTTTTTTTCATTTTATGTTTTAAAATAATCATATAGGAAAACTAATAAATATGGAGTTGTTTTTATTACATTTATTTACAATAAATGTGTAGATATTTTTTTTTAATTAGTCTCATATAATATAACTTTTTTAAAACAATTGCCTCCTGTTTCGTGTCAGTTCCAACCTTACGTCTGTGGACAATTTATTATCAACGCTTAATTGGTTTTTCCAATAACTTACAAATTAGAGAGTACTATTTAATAATAATTCATTCATTAGTTAATTTTAGCCGAAGAAAAATATTAAAATAAATTAAGAGTTAATACTTAACCACAATTTATTAATGATTTCCCTACGTTTTGGCCTACAAACCATCAACAGGTACAAATAATCAGTACTCACTATTATTCTACTTCAATAAATAACATAAACATAAAAATAAAATTATTGCTTTAGAATTTTAGTGGTTAGGCTAACGCATTATTTTATTTTAATGACTGTCTTCCCCAAGTTTTTTATTTGTAATTTGGAGATAGTTTAATATCACTAAAAATGTTAAGCAATAACCTTTTTGTTGTGTATTACGTATTATAACAGAATAAATGTTATTCCTTTTCGATTTTTTACAATTACTAATATCTGTCGTATATATTATTATTATAGGCGCGACAGACCGTGGAGGTCCAAAGCCTCGCGCGATGTACTTTAGGAAATAACATTGCGCGTTTCATGACTTGGTTTTCATAGGGTGGGTTCGTCACTCCCACGCCTATTTTTGTGAGTGCCACCCGTTGGCTAACGGGCCTCACAAATCCCCGGGGGGGGGGTTGTGAGTGAGTATTATATAATTATATGCTTGAAAAATTGGAGACTTGAACTCGCAACCTTTGGGTTGGCAGACAGGCGCGTTACCACGCTGCTAACGTCACCCCCTGTCTTATATAGGGCTTTTTTTAAGCCCGATAGAACTTGAAATTGTAAAAAATAACACAAAAAATTAAATTGTAATCAAAATTTTTTTTTATTCGAAAGATCAATACGTGACATTAACATTTGAAAATGATTTCGGGCATATGGGCACCGCGGCTGTTCTTGACGAAGCGCATTCTGTAAAATTGTGTTCAGCGATGAGGCGCATTTTTGGCTTAACGGGTTTGTTAATAAGCAAAATTGCCGCATATGGTCGTGCGATTTGACACCTCTCGATTATTTCCTGTGGGGCTACGGGAAGTCACTGGTTTATGCTGATAAACCAGCAACAATTGACGCCTTGGAGGCCAGCATTGTTCGTGTTATTCGTGACATACGGCCAGCAGTGCTCGAAAAAGTGGCCCAAAATTGGACGTCCAGAATGCGCTTCGTCAAGAACAGCCGCGGTGCCCATATGCCCGAAATCATTTTCAAATGTTAATGTCACGTATTGATCTTTCGAATAAAAAAAAAATTTTGATTACAATTTAATTTTTTGTGTTATTTTTTACAATTTCAAGTTCTATCGGGCTTAAAAAAACACCCTATATATGTTGAGATATGTAGAATAAGAAAATGCTATCGTTTTTAAGATTGCCTATCGATTCATTTGAACTTCTATGATTTCCAACATGTTAGGGTCCCTTTGTGTTTTGAGATATGTAGAATAAGAAAATACTATCGATTTATTTTAACTTTTCTGATTTCTAACATGTAAGGCCTCCTCTTTATGTTTTGAAATATGCACATTTCTTAACTTAGTTAAAATAAATCGATACGGGATAATGAAATCTATACGTAACCATAAAATCAATAGCATTTTCATTTTTGGGATATATTGAAACATATAAAGACCCTAACATGTTAGACATCAGAGAAGTTCATATAAATTGATACGCGATCTTAAAATCGATAGTATTTTTATATTCTACATATCTCAAAACATATAAAGTGACCCTAACATCTTCGGGATCAAGAAAGTTAGAATAAATCGAAACACAATAATTAAATCGATGCGTGATCATAAAATCAATAGCATTTTCATTTTTGGCATATATTGAAACATATAAAGAGACCCTAACATGTTAGAAATCATAAAAATAAAAATAAATCGATATCTTTTTTATATTCTGCATTCCTCAGAACGTATAAAGGGACTGTAACATGTTAGAAATCAAGAAATTTAAAATAAATCGGTACGCGTCGTTAAAATCAATAGCATTTCCTTATTATGCATATCTGAAAACCTAAAAATTGGTCCCTATGTGTCAGAAATAAAAAAAATTAAAATAAATCGATATGGGATCTTAAAATCGATAGCATTTTCGTTTTGTACTCATATGAATATGTGAAATAGGACCTTCATATATTAAAAATTGAAGGTGGTAAAAAAATAAGTGAATTAAAAAAAAAAAGTTTTTATTCGTATAGTATGTATTCGACTAATTTTTTATTCGATTGAAATAGTATTTTAAATATTTGAATAAAAAAGTATTCGTCTCTCGTCAATCGAGTAAAAACTTAGAATAAAAAAGTGTTCGGATTGTTTAGTCGTATTTTTATTCGAATAAAAATGTATTCGTCTCTCGTCAATCGAGTAAAAACTTTTAATTAAAAAGTATTCGTCTCTTGTCAATCGAATAATTTTTGCCCAACTCTGTTACAAGGCTACTTCCTGTGCTGCGCTGATAAATTTGGTTAGCCATTCTATGGAAGCATCGTACTACTCTAAAGAACCGCGTATATAAAAAAAATAATTGTTAATTATAATAGACGTATATACTTTGAATTTGACGCGACCATTCAACTAATACTGTACCAAGCTCATCGTATATTGAATTTGTCTCCGCTTCATAGTTAATAAACAGTCTAACCCCGATGCCAAAAAAAAATCAATAGATCCTTTTCTCTAATAATGTACAAGACTGTTTCAAAGATTACATAGTAAAAAAAAGTATATTTTTAACTAATTCCAACTTTTTCCTTTAATTTTGAAAACAAACTTTTAATATAGACTTTTTTAATACAAGCAACTATAAATTCCGTTGACAATTAATAAATTAATAATAAATAAATTATGTTGGCATGGATATTCGGGAGCTCACTGAAGTATGAAACTTGTCACTGTCTTCCAGAAACAAACGGGACTGAAAGTTAGTTGAGTGATTTTGATGCAGGTTTCACGGTAGCAATAACCATAAATTGTAATTTTCAGTTTTAAAATCAACCCAAGATTCAAAATAGGTTTAATAATTAAATCTGTAGGTATATCCTTATCAATATAAATCATTTCAAAAATAAATTTACCTTTTTTTTTAATATCTTAATATCTATATTAAAATTTACAACTGTAAATTATATAATACATTCGGTAAATTTGATCTTAGTTAAAATGGAGTATTACAGGCGTGTAGAGAAAGTACTCATTGATAGCACTAAAAATAAAAAAAATCAATTTTCTTTTTCTACCTATTGTAAGGACTTGAGTATTTCTCTCATTATTATTATTTCAAGTTTCTCAAGATACATCTGACGATTATCGAATATTATTATTTATCAACCGACGAAAATACACAGTTTAAAAAAAGAAAACCATCAGTCTTGTATCTCCACATTTGGCAACACAATTATATGCTAAAAATGACTTCATAATAATGAAAAAAACAGTCTTTCATTAGTAATTCGTGGAACTCTATTCGACCGATAATCATCCTATATTTTCCTTTAATGATAATAACATTATTGATGAACAAAAAGCATCACAGTTGTAAAAAAATTTATTGATACACAAGGCAAACAGCAAATGCTATGAAATAATTAAAGAATTAATTGACCACAGGAGCATCAAAAAGTCTTTTTTGTTGAATCAAAAGCAATAACCAAAAATCTGTTTAAGGTAATTAATTAGTATATGAGCCTTCGAAAAGTATGGGCCTGTAGTCTCAAGGGCCAATAGTGAACAGTTTTATTATTTTTTTTTTATAAATGAAACTTTACTTTTGGAATGATGTGAAGAGAACGCACTTTCAGAAAAATCTACATTTAATAAGCTTTAATTTTGTATAAATAAAGTCAAGGTTACGTCTGGGTTTGGTCCCGATCGGCCAAAAAGTGTGGTGTTCAATCAGGCTCCTTTGATGTACTTAAATTCGTTTTTATTTAATTTGGTTTTAATAGGACTTAAAAATAACATAAAAGTTCATATGGACGGTCCAATTCAATAGCAAAAAAAGGAATTTTTTTTTTTTAGCCCGTACATTTTTTGTTTAATAGTATACACTATTTATGAAAATATTTAAATTATATTCTAAATTATAGAATAGTATTAAAAAATATATTAAAATCTGTACTGCTACAGCTATGAAGTACTGTTACTAGACCAGTGGTTGTGCAAGGAGGTGATTAGGTCAGAATCATGCTCGACGGCCAGCATTTTTACCCAATTTATGAGGCTGGGTGTACCCCAGGAGAGCTCCAGAACCCACAGGATTGACTCACGACCACAGTTTAACAAAAAACAATTTTCTGCCCAGTTGGATTCGAATTGGATCCTTGGAGTTAGTAGCATCGCGCCTTACCACGGTGCCATAGCGCTCTCCAACAGAATGGTATGCTAAATGAAATTTTCTTACAATAAAAAAAAAAGTGCAATATACTTTAATTAAAACCATTTCAAGGAATTTTCAAGCGATAAATCAAGAAATGGTTTGTTTCTAGTAATAAAGTTTTTTTTTTGTTTTTTTTTTATAAAAAGACAAATTCTATGTATCTTCCAACAAATACTATGCTTTAATTCAGAATAATGTAAGATAACTAGGTTTTTGTTTATCACTTCCTATTCAACAGAAGACTTGACTTGATTAAAATAAAATAAGAGCATAGTCTATATAAACATTTTTGTTTATTTTAAGTACTAGTATCACTATTTAAAAAAAAAAACTTACATAAAAAACCAGACTACACCCTAAACTTGCATATCAGGAGACATTTAGACTTGATTGAAGTTTCCTACAAACAATTATTTATTTTTATCAGATTTCACATATACACTTCTCTTTTTTTTTATGGTTACATATATTATAGCATTTGCATTTAAGCTAATTCATGTTACTATTGTTAAAAAGGTGTTAATTAAACTAGTATTAATTATTCATTCTCAGTTACGCACATTATTTTTTTCTTGAGTTTGATAATCAACAAAGAATAATAATAAGCCTTAAAAATCCAGAGCCAATAGCTCTAATATTCAGTATCTTTACACTTTTTTTCAGTATGTTTTATGAATATTCTAGTTTATAAGATCAAACTGAACATTCTGCTAAGTTGATCGTTAACTTACAGTTCAACAGATTTACAAACCAACTTCATAAATTACTATTTTTAATATAATTGTAGGACTCTGGAAAAGAAGACAAAATCCATTGGGGTAAATTTCTAAGAGAGCAGTAAAAACAATTACGATATACGAACTAACACAATTAATAGCATTATCTAAACAAAAGAGAAACAAAGGAACATTTCGCACAAATACAAAGGGTCTTTGAAATTGACACTTGTCAAATTCCTAGCTCCAAGCCATTCAATTATGTAATTATTCCAACAATTTTATGTTATAATATAATATAAAATTATATCATAGTCTAGATCACAATTGCATTTAATTATTTCAACTCAAATTAACTACAAATGAAAATTACTACTACACAAGTTATGCATGTATTTTGTGTTTCATCATGGATTATAAATCATATCAAGATGAACTACTTCACAAGCTTATATCAAAAAAGAAAAAAATATAATATAAAAATACCAATAATCACAAAAATTTATTATAAAATTACCAATCAGTTATCAGTTATAAACTAGAATCAAATACTATAACCATGTCAATTAACAATTTGATAGATGATCAGGCACAATATGGCAGGGCAATGAGTAAGATAAATTCATTGTACAATAAAATATAATTATTTTAATTACCACCAACTTCTAAATTTATATTAAATAAATAAATCTTAAACCAATAAGAAAATAGGATTTAATCGGTAAATTTTGTTTCTTTAGGAGTTAGGAAAGTACAGTTAAGACCATAGTTGAAACAGAATAAATAATAGTTAAATGGGAACTCAGAAATGAAAATTTAATGGATATTTAAAGTAAAGATTATATAAACTATTTTATGAATAGAATAAATTAATTATTAAAACAGATTTGTCTCAACAGAACCAAAGTTTCTGAAGGTAAATGAAGATACACTTTACAATATGAGTATTTAATCTAAATTATTGGCAAGTTTATAATTAATTTATTGACAAAAAAAAAACCTTTTACTTAACACAATTCGATTCTATTTTCATCCCAACACCTCATCTCTGTATAGTTGTTTAGTGGAGTACCTATCAGTCATAATCATTACTAGGTGATACTTTATGTCAGTTACAGTAGTATACAATCGTTACTCCATCCATGACCCTAATGTACAATGCTTGGCACGTGATTAAAAAATTTTTTTTCTATTATATGTTCACTTTGGCTTAACCCATCTCTAAACTGCCCATCCCCCCCCCCACAACTGGTTTGCTTTAATAAATCAAAATCAGAATTTCTGAAGATATATGAGAACACACTGTATAATAAGGAATATTTAATGTACATTATTATGTTTTAGGTAATGTTACATATCCACTCCACTATTGTGCTATTGTTATTCATGAGTTGAAGATTACCTGGTTTGGCTAATGTGATTAAAAAACATTTTTTTCTTAGTATATGTTCACTTCAGGCTGATCCCATACCACATAATTAATTATCTTAATTTACCAATAGATACAACAAACATTTTTCCTTTGGTATTTTATTCCAGCAAGTTTTAACCACTATGTCATAATTCTTAATTAATAATGTATTATAAATGTAATTTAATTAATTATTATTAGAAGCAATGATATTTTTATTAACCAATTAAAGATGAATTTAATTAATCTAATGAGTGTAGATCATAGATATAATATCAGTGAGTATCCTATTAATTATCAAACACACAATGTGAAAGATTCGATTAGCTCATTTATTCCTATTTTCTATCAATATTTATGCATATCATGCAGTACAAAAAACTAAAACAAGTCTACATAAATAAAAAAAAAATACCTCCATTAATAACCACAATGTGCAATTAGATGAACAAGGAGAAGTAAGTTGATCAATATCAGGGATTAATTCTTTTTTATTAATAACAAATTAAGTAGAAATATTTTTACACATACAATTATGTTTCAAATTTTGATTTCTAGTTCACACACTTTAAAGTATTAATAAATGTGGACCATATTAGTTTTTGTTTTAATTATTTCATATAGCAATATCACTCACTTTTCTAACTTCCATCAAAACAAAATATAATGTTGACCTCAACAACTAAACGATAACTGTAAATCTTAATTTTCATAAGTTAAGAACTTAGTCAGGAGAAGTGCAGGAATATAGCACAACAGAATACACAAGACTAAAACACTTTAATGGAAAATAATTTATAACGTTTAGTACCAGAAGAAACTAAACTTGAAAAATATAGCTCAATTATAGTACAAAACCTACACTAAGATAGAATTTTGCTTTCCTGAGTTTAATTGAAAGTAGGATAAAATGAATAGAAACTAAGCTAAGGTAAGTTAAGGTTGAACAACTTTTTTTCCAGAAATATTCAGCCAAAATTATGTAGAGATGGAATAATAACCGAAGAAAGAATTCAAAATGAAGACTAATACTTGTATTTAAATTCCAAGAGAATCATTTAATTCGATACCACCAACTTAAATATAATGCCAATTTAGCAATTAACACAACCAACTACTTGTTTAAAGAGAATATTAAAACAAACAAGTGAATTATCACAGATCATTAACAAAACAATACATCAAAAATGTTTTTTTTTGCTATCAAAAAACTTGATAGTATCAATCTCGTTCAGTCATTTCGCTTACACAGTGTTTTAAATAACTTATAGATATTTGCTAAGAAACACTAAATTTCATGAGAGTATTCACAATAAAGATAATAACATCAATAAATCTCTAGCATTGTCAGAAAAATGTTAAGAGAAAATCATAACATTACTGAAACTTTAAAAATCGAATGAAAAATATATAAATGATATTAGAGTTCAGTGATCAATTATTTATTTAACTTCATATTTTCAAGCATAATTTCTCCATTCAAGTGAATAATAATAATACTTCAATAAGTCACTTTAATGGCTAAACTTTACTTTTACCCAGTATAAATGTCAATATCAATGATAATATTTTTTTTTAAATTGACTCCTAACACAATTAATGTTTCCATGGAAGCATTATCTTCCTTCCAAATCATTTGAAACAATCACAAACAACAAAAATTAAAAATGAATACATTAAAATTTTGCCTTAAATCATAATTTTTTTTTGCCATGATCAACTACACTGATAAGGAACAATCAATCAACAAGCACATCAGAAGTTAAATTATTGATATTATAAAATGAAACTTTCACATTCTCAATTATCTCTTTTATATTCATATCATCAATGCTTTCTGCCAACATTGGAAAAAAAACCCTCCCTCAAGATGAGTTTATCTCCAATTTATTCCAAATAATTGAGCAATACATTAAACATTGCATAGTTTATAAAAAAAAATTCATCTTTTGTGATAATACTTGCAAAAGTAATGTAGATTTAAAAGAAATCCAGTTAATACACTCATCTATGCCCCTTATGTCACATGGTAATTGTAAAATCAAATCTTTTTGAATTGATCAAATGCTTGAACATTTAATAAAATTCTTAATCCTTTATAATATTAGTTTAAGCTATAACAACACAACTAATTCTACAAAATCCATATAATAATATATTTTTATATGTGAGATATTCAATAAACAGGTAGTCATATCATTAAGAGTTCATAGATTTGTAGATAACAATACAAAACATTACAACATTAGGCCAAAAGTCAGAAAAAGTAGAATTAAAAATATTTGTCCACTATTCAATGTAAATTTACTCAAAAATATCTCATTGTTACGAAAATGTTAACATTATTTAACCTGCCCAAAATAAACGTTGAGAAAAACAATTGAAAGAAGGGAGAGCAGGTTAGGCATCACGGTTCAAGACAACAGTGTTGCCACGGTTCGTTCAACGATTAAAAAAAAAAACGTTAAAGTTAATTATCTTATATCTATGAATGTGATTTTACCAAAGAATTAGTCAACACCCACCCGCTCGAAAAATTTCATGCATCAGTTTAAAAACACTTCAAGGATATTCGTGACATATTTAGAAGAGAATATGTACAATTGATTACAATGTAAATGATGAGTACTAGAATTAAAATAATAGAATATGTGAGTAATATTTAAAGATAATGAAAAAAAAAATTAAATCAACAGTGTTCATATGTTTATTACTTTTAAACATCACTTACAGATTTTATTATGTTAATTCAATTACTCGTTTACATTTTCTTCCGCACCTTTCATTATGTTTATTTCCTTAATTACAAGAATGCTGTCTGTATTTTAATATTTTAATTTTGTATAAATCTTACCTCTACAATATTATATTTTATCTTTAATATTATCAACTATTACCTACTTAATAAGATAAATTATGAACATTTCCAAGTTTGCTTGTTATTATTTTTGCGTTTCTCTGAACTAAGGCTGATATCTCACTTTGTTTTTAAGCCCTAATGAAGACCTAAAATTCCAGTTGAAATGTCATAGCAACTAAATAAGTTTTGTCTATTTGTGTGTCTTTGCTGACAACACCCACCAACCTTCTCCTCAATCTAAGAACTATTTACTCCTTAGATATTTATTAATACAACTTAGAATGCTAGGTTATAGAAAAACAAAAACAAATTATAGAATTCTATTTAAAATTCAATTTTCGCATAAATAGAAGTCAAATAATGTTGAATATCTCGCATCCTATTTTTTATTATAAGAAATGGAGAAAATGCTAATCACTGAACATCAGCACGTTTAGATCCACACGAGCCCTAATGGCGGCGGTTTTTATAAAACAAAGAATATCGTCAGTATCTTCACGCTAGTGTTTTTTTTCCCGGCCTAAATTATTTTCCAAGTGTCGCGCACGTCGCCTGGAAGCAGGTTTTCCTCAAGATAATAGTGAGAGGACCTAGGCGGTAAATCATCCGAGGTATCAGATTCTGGAAGGGTCCTTTTCCAAAATTAGTGGCCAAGAGGACGCTCACGTACACAGGACAACACTCCTTTCCAGCGCCTAACGATAGCCCACGGGTCAACACTCCTTCATCTATTCTCATTTAACGGTATGCAACAAACTGCGTAAAAATACTGTTTTATGTCGTAAGAACCGCATTACTAAAAAGAACTCATAATGCTTCAACATCAAAGCAAAAGTATTCTTGGATAAAACCTATAATAAAATAATGGTTGCCATAGATGTTAGTAACACGTTATCCTACCTGCCCGAAGCATCCCATAATTGAAGAATACTTGTATATAATAAGTATTTAAGCTCATAAACTTTTGTTTATAATGCTGGTCAAGCGCTTACAGAACATATGATTATAATATACCTCAAAAGATGCTAGCAGCAGAATTATACCACCACAACTCTAAAGACGTAGTATTTGGTTCAAAACCATTCATAAATTGCAGTCAATATATATGCAGTGATAAAAATAGCCTAGCATACAAAAAGGAAATGAAATGAGGTGTTCGGTCGTAAAACATGGTAACTGGAAAAATAAATACTTTTACAATTTTAAATTGCTTGTTAATTATATAGTTTTAAATTTGACCAGCAGTTAAATTATTATAACCTAATATCAACATAATTCTATTAAGGAAACAAAGTTCCTAAAGATACATTCAACAATTTATTAAAAGCCCAAAAGACGGCGGTGATGCCCCAAACTGCAGTTCATAAAACATTGCAGGAAAATATAAAATTGAATAATATTCAACATATTATAAACTGTAATCTATATTATATTGTAATTTAAATATAATATAAGATAGAAACAAATCCTCAAGAATGATGAAAAGAAAAAAGAAAACTTAGATTATCTAAGATAAAAAATGGGGTTCACTACTTTGTAACGAAGTACTGTTCTTGGAACAATGGGTATACTAAGGAATTTAAGTTTTCAAGATCATGCTCAATCACCAAATTTTCTCCTAAGTAAGAGTACCCGCTTTAATCAACAATTTATGATAAGCACCAAAGACGTCGGTGATGCCAGAAACAGCAGCTCAAAAAAAAAATGTATTTATCATGTAGTAGACATATTGAATAATATTTAAAATTTGATAAACCTAAGTAAAAGAAGTCATTCCATCTGCTTAATAATAATTTAAGAAAAACTAATAAATTACCTTCTTATAAAATAAAAATTTATTGACCTATTGAAAATAAATAAAAATAATAATATGAACCAATTCAATTCAAATCGAGGCCGGCTCAGTGGTTAGGCGCAGTTTTACCAATCTGAAATCTGCTGGCGGTACCGGTTCGAATCCGGCCTGTGGCGTCGACTTTTATCATTCGGTGACGGCCCACAAAATGAAAAACTTGACCCCAGCCATGGTTAGGCAGTATAGGACCCAAATGGAAGACTTGGCCAAAAAAAAAAAAAATCATGAAGGGTCAGGGGTTCAGTACTTTATAAGAAAGTACAGTTTTCGGAACAACGGTTATACTAAGGAGGTTTTTTTTTCAAGATCAAGCGTCACCACCAGATTTTTTCCCACTTTATTATTAAAGGCTAGGTGGGCCGAAGGAGGGGATTAGAACCCACAGGATTGACGCAAGACTACAGAAGCAGAATAAATTGTTATTTGCAACAGCTGGATACAAACCCGGGTCCTCGGATCTAGCCTAATCTCTGAGCCCACCCCACTCTCCTAATAAAGAAATAAATATAATCGAAGAGAGTAAATATAAAAAAAAATATCATTTTCATATATAATCTAATATTTTTTTTTAATGCTAGACATAACAATTGTGTAAGGCACCAATTAAAAAACAAAGTAATTTAGATGGACATTTCGATTCATCACCATAATTTATTTCATCTGAAATGTTCACAAATAGGTTATGGTAATAGTATTCAGTGCAAAGGAATGGAAAATTTATGTGATTTTTTTCCTAGCAATCAACCTAGAAGGTTGATCAATAAAAATTCAACAGATAAAGAAGGTGTTCATAATAGCCTGCTTTGGTTTATAGCACCTCATTAGGGGCATTCAAGAGTTGCAGGTGGTGGAATTTCAGATTATATAACTAGGGAGGAATTCAAAATAACTGCCTAGGATCGTGAAATTGTGTCATTCCAATGCTCTATTAGCAGGTGAGGAAAATATATCTTGCTGAAAGAGAGATTCATAGGTGTAAATACAAACTGCGTTGACTGCTGGTTATGCACAAACTGTAACATAGATGGTGGCAATTACCGGACCAACGTATAACTTGTGAAAAAGATAGGAATTATAGAGCTTGGGTCATGAATCATTTAACTGAATATTAGTTGTTAGTTTAGTGACGTTATTATTTCTCTCATTTGTTTTATTAAGAATCACAGGAAGATTTTGTAAACTGAACAATAATTTAATAGTTGAAATAAAAAAAATAAAAAATTCATGCAATATAAAATTGGTGACGTACAAAATCTGTAAATTCATCTGTCGAGTTTTGCTCGAAAAAGGTGTCATTGCAAGAAAATTAGGTCTCTTGTCATTATCATGAACGTAGTTTCACTAATAATAATTAAGGCTTAGCGAAACCAACGGTTCGATGCCGATACCATCAATTGTTCTTTACATACCTCTGCTGTCCAGTGAGACCTCTCCTAACCCAAATCTAGTAAATCTTTCCTGACTCAATTCTCCAATCCACGTTTTGGTCCAACTTTCAGCCGTTTACCAGGCGGTTCAGAGTTTATTAACATTTTAGGGACCCTTTCATTACTAGCTCCAACAACTTACTCGCCTATCTTATTTCCCACGATGTTCAACGCGAGTTTCACCAATATAATTTTTTTTTTAAATGACACGATGCTTCTAATTCAAATTTCATTAGGATTGATAAGGTCAGTAAAATCTTTGGCATTTACAAGCTTACAGATTTATGGCTTGCCAAAGATGCTCGCTTTTAATTTTGTCCACACTTAAACAGAGGAATGATTTACAAATACATTGTTTTTGAGACCATATTTATTATATACGGGCGAAGGAATGATTTTTTCCTCATTGAGTGAATAGTATCAGCTTTTCTCAAAATCATTTTTATTGTTGAAGATCAGTCCTTTACACTCCAATATTCCACGACTGTCTTAATAGGTAAAGAAATAGGAATGTTTAGAATATCCAATTTGCCGACCGAATAAGTCCAATATATATAACTTTACTCTCACTGAAAATTGATTGATGTATGATTGTTATAGTAAGAATAATACATTTTTTCTAAAATTTGTCGTAAACTTAACCTTAATAATAATAAAGACTTAGCGAACCCGACGATTTGATGCCGATCTGTCCAGTGACTTCCCTCCAAATCATATTATCTACAAAGTCAGTCTTAACCCTCCCATCTACGTTTTGGTATACCCCTCAGAGGTTTACCCGTCGTTTCAGTGTTTATTAAAATTTTAGAGATCCGTTCATTACTAAGTCCCACAACCTTACACGCCTATCTTATTGGCCCAAACTTTACGTTAGGCTCATAAATTAATCTTAACCTGTAATTTAAAAGAGTCTCGGTTCTCTTCACTTTTATTGTTTATATGTGTAATAAAAATCCATGACAAAATTGAAAAAGACGAGGCATAACTTACCTATTTTAACATAATATTTTTAATAACCTCAAGTAAGATGTTTAACGGGATAACTGACACTTAGTTTCTAATTAATCTATCCAACTAGCTTTCGTTTTCTAATTCTAATAAATATACCCCACAAATAATAAAATATTGGTAAAATAAATATAACAAGCCGTAAACAGGTATATTAAAAAATCATATCACATTCTTCAAAATTGTGGTGTCCTATCACAGTCAATAACGTGGGTCTGTCAAAGCCTATCATAGGATTGGGATAAACCTAAATAGGAGTTATCTAAAAGATATATATATAAGAATATATATAAAAAGTTAATATATATAAGATAATTTTAATTCAAGCTGTATTGTATAGCTGACAAATTAGATATAGATATTTCATACCACTTGAACTAACCTTACCATATTTTATCTAGATATTAATCATAAAATAAAATAAAACAATAATAATAATAAGACTTGGTGCAAGAATCCTCAATCATATTTCTAATTAACTTGGACCATTAATCACCATGGATATTTTTTCTTTGACCTGTTTATATAAAATTTTTGAATAAAATATTATATATTTTATAAATAATTGGATATATAATCTATTTTGTAAATATTAATTTTTGTATATATTAGTATTACATACTTTTTCAGTTGATAATCATTATTGTTAAATCTATCTTAAAGCCACTAAATCTAATATAAGAAAATGAATACATGATTTTAAAACTGATAATGATTTCTAGGAATCATATATTTTTTTTTAATTATAAAGATAAATTTCATTTTTGTATGGTGGTTGCAATGAAGAAAAATAACCTTTCACGTGAATTGTTAAGATGCCTTCAGAAGACCGGACCAGACCAGACAAATCGGATAGTGAGTAAAAGTGGGTGCAGAACCAGTTTCCGTAGCGAATTGCAGAACGGTCGAATTAGACGACAATATTTTTCGTTTATACCTCAAATAGTCTGCATGTATAGGTCACCGCTTAAAACCCATTTTTAATTTTCAAGAGTAACTGATTTTTCTGATCTGGTCCGATCGCCTAAAGGCACCTTATGTGTTTCACGATGAATATGGTCAATCAATTAAAGCCAACCACACCTAACCGACAATTGGTTTCTAATAATTCAAAATCTAAAAATGCTATTCTTACTTTTTCCATAATTTCTCACTTATTGGTATAGAACCCTAGATCCCTGCATTTCTTGAATATTAGCATATTTGGAAAAAAATAATTTTATTTTGTGTTTGAGGTATTCCTTAGACTGGAATGAATTTGTAACTATACTAATAGCTTTAGAAAGGTATATAGGATGACCTCGATAAAAAATGTAATAACAATCTTTGGAATACGTCCAATTCTAAATGAATTCAAAACTTTTTTTTTTGTGAGATGTGCCACTACTCATGCGAAGCATAATTTAATAAGAATTGAAAAACAAAGTAGTAAATGATGATGAAAAGTATTTTGAAAATATTTTACGGGTTCTTATTGCAATGAGACGATTCAGAGTTAAGTTAGCAGTTATGAAACGAATGGTAGGTTGTGTTATATATTTAAACTCAAAGATGTCCTTATATCGATTAGAAGATGAATTACGGTATTTAATGATCGAACAAAAATATATGTTAATCTTGTTGGGTGTATCAATCAATTATTCATATTATTATTACTTATCAGTTTGTTCTTTGCAAGAATAGATAACGCACTTTAAAAATTAGTGTTATTTCATTATATCATCACTAGTAAGTTTTATGCGGAAAAATACTACCATTTGAACAAATAATTAAGATTGCCTTAAGAACAATAAATTTTATTCGAGCAGCTCCGTTGTTCGAAACGAACTGTTTTTAGTGACATCACTGTAAGCGCAGTTATGAACCGAATGGTTTTAGGGGTTTGTATTCTAACTCAATAGACACCTTTATATTAATTTCAGCAAATTAATTATGGTATTTACTGAGGGAACACCAGTAGTTGGTAATTTTGATAGGTTAATTAACATAAATGATGGGTTAATTTTATTTTATTATCCTTTAAACATATAAGAATAATAAATATAATTCGAGCAACTCCATGGCACCAAGCGAATTGTTTTTTGCGACTTTAATGCAAACAAAGAGTCACTATAAATAAAAGTGAAAAAATATATGATATATTTAAATCGTATTTAAAATAAGTAAATGTCTCTTTATGCATGTAAAAGAATTATGTTATTTCATTATATTATCAGCAACTAAGTTTCATGCAAACGTAGTTATGAAACGAATGGTTTTTAGTGTCAAATTTAGACACAATAGATGACATTGTAAGGATTTAAACGTAGTATTATGGTATTCACTGATGGAACACTAGTAGTTGGAAATATTGATAGGTTTATTAAATAACTATTTTTATTAGTTATTCATATCATTATTATTATCACTTATTCAGTTTATTAAACGATGAGTTACTATAAATATTAAAACTGAAAGCAATAAAAAGTGAAAAAATAAATAATGTATTCAAATCAATAGATGTCTCTATGGATATAAGCGAATTACAGTATTTACTGACACAACAACAAGTAGTTGGTAATCATATGTTTATTAACCAATTATTAATATTTATATTATTATCGCTTTTTTAAACTTCTTCACTTATTTAAAACTATTAAAATATATAGTCTAATTGTAATTCCAGCATGTATAAGTGGGTGCATAATTTAATACAGTATTTTACTCAATGTCAATTGTAATTGTAACTTTGTCATTTCAACTTTGTAAAATGTAATTGTAACTTTCTTACTCTCACTCTGTAATTGTTACTTAGTTATTGCACTTTTTACTAACTTTGTAATTCCAGTGTAAATGATCCTAGTGATCGAAACACTTAATTAAAATAAATAATAATAAAAAAAAAACAACAACAAATTAGAGCTGTTACAATATATAAACTCATTTATTATGAACTGTTTATCGTTGATAATCCGTTAGAAGGTCGAGTAGTGTGGTCAGAGGTGAAAAACAAAATAAGAAAAACTAATTGTATTGTGTCTATGCTTCGGCCCTAATTTCAGGTCATCATCAGAGCTAACTAGAAAAGGAGATAGCAACTATATGTATATAAAAAGAAAAATAATAACAACGGTATAATGTTGGAATAGTAAGAATTAAAAGAAGAATATAAGAAACATTGAACACATTAAAAAACAACAATAATAATCAAATAAAGAAAAAAAATTTAAGATTAGACAGGGTACTGAATTTTTCTCTATAGTTTATATTATTGTTTATTGAATGTTTATTTTGGATTTAACATGTTCAAAGAACCGGGTAGTGACGCTAAACCATCTTCACTTCGGCTGGTAGAAGAAGAAAGGATTATGAAGTCAGAAGAGCATCCAATGGAAGCACAGCATAGCTCCTCATCGGAGGTAAGTAATCCAAATGCTAAACATAATTTACCAATTATTGAGGCCAACATTAATACACATAATAGTTGGCATTTAGTGACAGGGCGCAAACGTCCATCAACTATGAATCAAGATCCGAGAAAATGTCCTAAAAAAGATGAATGATAACAGTTTTGGTGCTCTATCAACTAATAATGATTCTAAAACTAGTAATAATTTGTCAACTAATAATAATGGTTCTGAAACCGTTAAAAAAACTGTTAAACCACCATCAATAATAGTAAATGATGTAGCTAACATTAGAGAGATGGTTAGGTTAGTTAACACTGTCAAGGTACCTAACTCATATGAGCTCAAGTCTACGCTGGAAGGAGTGATAAT
The DNA here is from genome assembly GCF_000696795.3 of Halyomorpha halys. Lineage (NCBI taxonomy): Eukaryota > Metazoa > Arthropoda > Insecta > Hemiptera > Pentatomidae > Halyomorpha > Halyomorpha halys. The sequence continues at coordinate 455,097 of NW_027115942.1, forward strand.
ATATCCTACCAAACCATCATCTTACAGATCTATTGTTCATTTTCTGGAAAGTCATAATGCTAATTTTTACACTTATCAATTACCAGATCAAAGAGTACGGCGGGTAGTGATTAACCATCTTAACCACTCAATCTCAAAGGAATGAATAAAAGAGGATTTAGAAGCCTATGGATATAAACTAAGAAATATAACTGGCGTTTTGTCTTATAAGTCACCACTTCCAATGTTCTTCGTAGACATTGAGCCGGATACATATTATGAGGCTATCAATGATATAAAAAAGATATTTCATTGCCGCATTGAAGTTGAAGAACCTCGTAAAAAACGGGCTGTAGTCCAGTGCACTCGATGTCAAGCACTTGCCCATACCAAGACTTATTGCCGTCATCCTTATCGCTGTGTCAGATGTGGGGAAAACCACGTATCAAGTGAGTGTGGAAAACCCCGCAACACTCCAGCAAAATGCACCAACTGTGATGGCTCTCACTCAGCGAACTACAAAGGTTGCAAGATCTTCAGGAAACTAAGAAACATCAGAGCTCAAACCCATCAACCTCAGCCTTCTCCAGCTCCAAGGACGGACGACTAACGAGCTTTTCCAATATTTCCACGTCATCAGATGGATCATAGATCAAGTTTTTGTCAGCGACCTGCTCAACCTTGTTGGACTACTTAGTTTCCTCAGGCCAGACCGTCAGAAGAACCGTCTTCAGGCATGAGAGTTCAGGATCATTCATTTCAGGTATCATCCGAAACTGATATGCCTCTCCATTTAATTAATTTTGTTTCCGAGCTAAAGAGCCTATTCCAGCCCCTTTTAGCCATAATAAACAATCTCCAACAACTAACACAGTCGCTATGCTCTAAATGTGGTCATTAAAAAAACAAATTTCACAACAGACAACATCTCAATATTGCTTTGGAATACAAACGGACTCTTACAGCACAAAAATGAACTAGAAATACTCTTACATGACAAACGTATTGATATAGCACTGATTACAGAAACTCATCTAACCACCCGCTCACGACTTTCTATACGAGACTATTCAATCTACCGAACAGACCATCCCGATAATAGGAGCCACGGCGGAGCAGGAGTTATAATGCGTACTAGTCTTAAGCATTATCCCTTGCCATCATATGCTAATCCCCATATACAAGCAGCTAGTATCCTACTTCCATGTCAAAATAAAAACATCACCATTTCCGCAGTATATTGTCCTCCTCGATTGTCTGTTACACCAGAACTTTTTCAAAACTATTTTTGTACTTTAGGAACCTGCTATCTAGCTGGAGGTGATTTCAATGCGAAACATACCCAGTGGGGTTCTAGACTCAGTACTCCAAGAAGAAGAAGCTTGTTATCTGCTGTTCGCAATCTTAACCTATTCACTTTAGCTCCCCACTCCCCTACCTATTGGCCCATTTCACAGAGCAAGTTACCGGATCTTTTAGATTTCTTCATAGGCAAAGGTTTCAACCCCTGTTCATACAGAATTGAAACAAATTTCGAAATTTCATCTGATCACTGTGGGGTTTTTCTAACACTAAACCAAACCTTGCAAAAATCGGATAGACAGTGCACAATAACAAAAGGATTGGTTGACTGGAAACACTTTCAAAATCTTTTAAATGAACGGTTAACCATTCCTTTTTCGTTAAAGACTCCAATCGAAGTAGAAGATGCAGCTGAATTTCTCACTACTCAAGTACAACGAGCAGCTTATGAATCATCCACAACTCCTCCAGCTATAAAAGATCACATCCTTCCAGAATACCCTTCTTTTATTAGACAACTAATAATGGAAAAACGATAGCACCGAACACAACTCAATGCAGACAATAAGGAATATAATTATCTTAACAATAGGCTGAAAACGGAATTACATTGGTTTAAAGCCAAACAATTTGATAATCATATCTTGTATATTATTCTTCTTTAAATATCGAAGACGGAAGTTTGTGGAGATCAACCAGAAAGCTTCTCCCACACACTTCCCATCCACTGAAAAATACCCCAACTGCTGCCTATGATATCACAGATGAACTTCATCGAGTCATAGACTTCATAGCTTCTGCTTTCCAAAAGAAACTATATGTAACAGGTGCCTTTCTCGACGTACAACAAGCATTCGATAGAGTTTGGCATACAGATCTCCTTAATAAACTGAAAAGAGTTCTTCCCAGCACCTACTATCTAATCCTAAAGTCTTATTTAGAAGAGAGATACTTCCGGATTCGACAGGGCTCATCACTATCCTCATATTTCGCATTATTATACACTTTGTATACCTCCGATTTACCCACAATGGAACACACTCTCACGGCCACATATGCCGACGACACAGCCACTTTAGCCAAGCATGGCGACCTAGCACAAGCCTCAGAACGATTACAAATACACCTAGCTCACACTGTGTGCCTCACAGCCATGAATAGTGTATCAAATGGAAAACAGGGATAAACATTGAGAAATCAGTTCAAATAACTTTTACGCTCCGTCGTGGTCTATGTCCTCCTGTTTTTCTAAACGAACGAAGTTTAACCCGGACAGATACAGTAAAATACCTTAGATTAACATTAGACAAACGACTTACATGGACCTCCCACATAAAAATAATAAAACAAAAACTTAATTTCCGACTTAAATTATTATTTCATCTTTTAAATAAACGATCAAAATTACCACTTTTAGAAAAACTAAAGATTTATACTTACCTTCTCAGACCAATTTGGACTTACGGTGCACAAATTTACGGATATGCCAAAAAAACTAACTTACTGAAACTGCAACAGTTTCAATCAAAATTACTAAGACTGATCAGTAGCGCTCCCCCCTACATCAGTAACAAGAACTTACACAAAGACTTACGAAATCCCTACGTACAAACAACCATTAAATCATTATATAAACGGTTTCACGACGCACTTCCAACACACACTAACCTAACCCTCTAATTCAAGGACTATCAACACTAGACTTACCAGATACGAGACGACGTTTACGAAGGAGCTGGAATAGGGACCTCTTAAATTGATTTTTAAATTTCAATTTTAATGGAGAGGCATCATTAGATGACCTTAACCTTCATGCCTTCATGACATTTTTTTTTTCTCTCTCTCTACATCTCATTTGCTGGTTGTAAAAATACTTTTACAATTGTGAATAAACTAAATAAAGTAAAAAAAAAAAAAGATGCAGTGCATCTTTTTCATTCATTTTACAGAGAGGACTATTTCATTTTAAATTTATTCTCCATCTAATTAATTGTCATTTCCATTATCTAATATTTTTAAAGTTTTCTTCTTATATTACACTTTACTCTCTCGTATTGTTATTTTTTGGCTTCTAAATTCCATGTCATACTTTTTTTTTTTTTTTTTTTTTACTGTATAATAGTTGTCATCTTGTTCTAATTTTAACGCTGAAATATCGGCCGCAACTTTGGCAAAAAATAAAATTAGATGGTTCATTTATTTGTGTTCATTAACAATCCCATCCATACTATCCCTGTAATTTTTTAACCATATCTCATCCTTTTCTAATAGATAAAAATCTCCATGTTATGGTAATGATAAGCCTTAAAAGGTTTCCTTTTATTTGAAATCGATATTATTAATTATAAAAATAAATAAGTTAAAACTTCGAAGAATTATTTTTACGAGGTTATATCTAGAAAATAAAAATTGCAGCAGTATAAAAAGATAAAATCAAATAATATGAAAAATATAAAATAAGACAGATGTATAATAAGGAAGACTGGATCTGTTCGAAAGCGGTTGGCTGATGGATTTTCTGCCTACCTCGACTCCTAACCGTCAAAATCACGTCCATTCGTAGGGATGACCGGTTCCTCCATTGCAGTACGTTTCGGCAGCATACGATGATGGATTGGACAACTTGTGAGCTAGATTGCCAATTCAGGAACAAGTGCCGATCATACCGACCATAGCAGATCAAACGCGTGCAATATAAGAACTAACATAAATAAAAGGTTTGGAGAAGTACTTAATGGACTTGGAGGAAAAACGTAATGACAACGGACAGCCAGCAATGAAGGCAGTAACGAATCCCTATTCATAGAAAGACTGACAGTTATGTAGATTCATTTATTCATATTTCTTTAAGCGATATGTTTATGATATACTTAAACCTAATGTCCATTAAGATTTTACTTTAGTTCGACTACGAAGAAATACTTATACTTGTACATGTGACGACAATAAAATGAGCCGGCTCGTTAGAAAAAGTTCTCGATTGATGGAGAGCACTTCATATCGGTCTTATTGACGTGAAATTAATGTACGTAACTGGACCACGCCCTACTGGCTCATGGTTTTCACTGTGCACTCCTATTAATTTTGTAAAATTGTTTATTCATTTTCATCATTTAGTTTGCGAATTTAATTTTATCTTAAAGCCCTTTTATTTTAATTCATCGTTTTATTTTTAAAGGTTTTATTTCGATTTTATGTTTATATTAATGGTTAGCCTCGCCAAATAAATGTCAATATCAGAGTCAGTTTGTTTTTCTTCAAAAAAGACTCCGTCGATTTGAGGTCGTTGGAACAACAATGAATATGTATAGTTTGTGACGAGCAAATGTTTGGTTTTAGCTCGCCGTTTATTGAAGCTAGTAAAGTGTGGATTAAAAATTGTTAGATATCTTGATAAAATTTACGTTTTAAATCGACTTGATATTGCTATGTACTGCCTCGGGATTTAGTCGGGATGCCAGGATAATCACGGATGTCAATTATCCAAAAATAGGTTAATTGATTAATTTCATTGAGTCCTGCAAAACTGTTATTATAATTGGATTATTTTCCAAAGGCTTTTTATGTGTTTACCAGTTTATCAATTAAATACCTTTATATTTATGAAATGTTGTTACCATTAATTATACAATATAATAAGGGGTGGTATTGAGTAATATAATAGCATATAAACTTCATTAAGGAACAAAGTGTTTATTTATAAAGATTGATAGATGATGATATTAAAATGATTGAAATGATCTAAATAACTCGTTGCCATAAAATATGTTTACTATATTATAACTTATTACCCTAATATGTACACATAGCTGCTGATTTGGGTGGTGCGTGTCGAGTATGTAGTGACGTCTTCGCCATTATTGTTTTCTTGTCAAAAGGATGGCGTTCCTGGTCTCATAGGCCCTTCTTAGAACTTCGTCTGGTCAAAGTTCATCTCGTCCTTTCTTCCGTCTTCCTACTTCTGTGCCTTTGTATTCAATCCCCTTTTTTCCTGGTCTAGTTGTCCTGCCCCTTTCTCCCACCTCCCCTTAGAGGCGTTACCTTGTTACCTTTCTAGGTGACAGAACGCACCCTTGGTATTCGTCCTCCCTAGGCCCAAGAGGGGGTGGAAATTTTGACATGTCTAGGAAGGGTTTATACCTGCTTAATTGGCTTGGAAAATATCCCACCTTGGGCAGGTATCGGAACATATGGCGAAAAACGTTAATAATATAGAGACTTGTTAAAATGTCAATACAAATCACTATTATATAAATCTATATAATTACTACTTTGTTGTTTCATTACACCTTATTCCATAGAGTAAGATGTCTGATTCCGACTCGATGAGTTCTAATTATATATATATATATATATATATTTTAAATATTGAGATTACAGATTTAGTTGAATAAATTAGAACTTTATGCTAACGTTTCTTTTACATTCACATGGATCAACTACTAACTAAACCAGTTAAATCCAAATTCTAATATTATGAGGAAAAAATTGATAAACATGAAGTTGTAAGAATATATTTTCGAGCTGGTTTTTAACTTATTTACGTTATTATTACGTACTTGGTTTTCCAAATTATTTTAGATAATTGGATACTATATAAAATTTATAAATTAAGTATAAATCGTTCGAAATTACTAAGGTTTAAGCTAAGATCTGCAAGTACCACTTAAACTTGTGTTGGGGTAAGGTCAGATAAGAAAAAAAGGGAGGTGTGGACCTCATCCATTTAATGTTCCTGATGTTTTTCAAAATGTAAATTTACATTTTACCTTCTGGTTGATACAATTGTAATTCTACATCCTCCAGTATGTATTAGGTAATGCCTTGAGTATTGTCTAGCCCATCATCAACACTTCTCAGTAAATCTTAAATTAACAAGCTGGTTTTTCAGACGGCCGGCAGGTCTAACGGCTTTGAGAAAAAGGATTTAGTCCAATTTGAACGGAAAGCCATGTGGTTAGAGACCGTGTTGAACTTTTTATCAAAACAATAATGAATTAAAAAAAAAATCTTTGTTATCGAGTTTTTCGTTCTTTTAAGTAAATCCATCAGATGTACAATATTTATTTTGGTATCTTAGCGTTGATACCATTCTTTCTTAGAACTTATTTCACTAATGATTCTTTTTTATTTTATACTATATTTATTTCTTCACCAAGGAGTGAATATCTTACAAATAATTATTAACAACACAAGAACTCTTACTTAAAAAATAAGTTCTAACATGAATTGCACAGGTCTACAGAAAGGTACACATATCAGCTGAACAAGACATTACCCCAAAGTCATGTCTTTCAAAGTAAGCTAAATACAAAAAATCATATAAATTTCCTTGGAAACTATAATATTTATCAAAACCTGATTGAAAAAAATACTTAATTAAAAAAATCACTATTTTTATTATTATAGACTCCATGAAGGTTACATGTTTACAAATACTAAAAGAACACCGATATTTCAAAACAAACAATAGTGAAAGTAGATTCGCTCCATCTGCGTTTTTATTCTAATTCTAATTTGTGTTCCATATATTTGTATTTATTCGCTATTAATAATATAATACTTTTTTCCTTTAAATTCTCTAACTCAGTTTTTCCAAAATGAATTCTTCCAAACAGCGTTCTGCTTTACAAAATATTATAAACAGTTAATTCAATTCTGACGCATAAGAGCAGATTAAGTCAAATTCTTGAATTTGAATGTGATAAACTTTCTCCCATGAAAGTAATAAAGTACCCAGTAATACGAGGTAATTATCAATTAGCACGTAAATATAATTCAGGAGATTGTATTGTGGCGAAATATATCGATCAAGGTAAAATAGGCTCGTAAATCAATCAGATCCCTGATGATCGAAGGGGTAGACCGAAACGTAGGTGAGAGAATTATTTCAAGCCGTTTATATTGATTTGGACGGCTATTACCGTTGGATGTGTGTGGACAACGACAGACCTTATAGGTACCGAACCTTCGGATTCGCTAAGTCTTTTAATATTATAAGACAGCTTTAAAAGGAAGTCTTTTTAGCCGAGTTAACATAACAACGAAAGGCCACTTATATTGCTCGAGTAAGACGACACATTTGATTTGTTTTATATTCGGAAAATAACTGCAAGTCTTTTATTTATATTAAGATATAAATTCATGTTTTTTTAGAGAGATATGTAGCAAGATGGCAATATTTCGTCTCCAACCAAGTTTTAACGAAGATTACACACTATTTATTTAAATAAATAACCTACAATAATAGACCAAACAAATATTTTCAAAAACAGAAATATTTGGTCCACTTAACTGGAATCTTCACTTCTAAGATAACATGGAATTTTGCCAAAAATGATTAAAAGTATGAGAATTTTCAGAAAATAATTATAGATGAATAGCGGAAACCATAGAAAAAAATCTAATAGTTAAAAATAACTTAAATACACAAAATTGAGCAGAGACGATTATAAAAAGCAGTTATTGGCCACTAACAATATATAACAAAATGAAAAAAAAAAGTAGAGGAGATTTCAACTACCACTTAAAACAGTTTAGATTCTTCACTAATCTGGCTCGTTAACACTTTTATGCGGTTCCAATAATTGTCCCATCCAAGTCTTGATCCAAGTTTTAAGATTAGCCTGGAATTCGTAATTCGTTTGAAATGCGATACTCCGGCTTAATCTCTTAATCTACCGGCGCATGGATCTCCAGACGTTAACAAACTGGATTCTACTAACACATCACTGCATAGCTGAAATAAAAAATTAACTACTACACATTTTAATGTTTAATTAATTATAATTTTTCTAAGGAGGGTGGAAAAAGTAGTATATGTAAAAACAAAAATGTTCGAAAAAGGGTATATATTTAAAGAATATTTTCAAATGAGCATGGTTTTTCTACCACGGGGGTGTTGTAGCTGTGTTGGGAATCACATGTCTGCAGCACCGCCGGTTCGATTCCAGCTTGAGGCAGGTTGACTTTTATTTCTTACCCGTTTCCTTCCCACTTTGGTTAGAAAGGTTGGTAACAAGAAGAATAATCCCCCGTTTATCACTTAGAGGGTAAAAAAAAGTTCTTCCACCAAAAAAATACCCACAGTAAATTAAAGGTTTTGTGTAGGAAGGATCCTAACAAAAAAATATAAATCAGCATTTTACAATGTTCTTCTTAATTGGCTCCACCCTCCGCCAGAGAACTAGTCCATCTGCAATCTCGACCATCAAATTTCTCTTCGGATTTGCAATTTCAAATGCCCAGAATGGACGGAGCGTCATCTACCACACCGTCAACAAAGCGAAAACTAGGTCTTCGTCCATATAACCTTTCGTCAACTAATATCTTACTCGAGACTTGGTTCTCAGCCATTTTTCCCTCATGTTCCGCCCATTTTAAAGACGGTAACAATGTCAGCATCATTGTAAAGGGCCATTAGCTCAGCATTAGTCTCTTAAAACTCCATCATTATTAACCACACCATAGATTCGAGAATTTGGCGGTCAAGCCTTACAAAAGCCTGTTCCTTACTTCTAGGAAGTGTTTAGCAATCCGATCCGAAAGTCAGTGTGGGTCTAATAAGAGTTTATAAAGTGCTCCCTGGTAGCCGTGGATACCTCTTTTGCTTCTAAGGTGCCTCTGGAGTCCATGGTAACACCTATTTGAGATTACCTGACAATGGATTTAAAGATTAATGCCATTTCTGGAGTTCACCAGAGTTCCCACATTGATAGTCCACAATGTTCCATGTGTAAAATAACCTTGTCCGGCCATAACCTTGACTTGTACTACTTTTACTGCCCATCTAGATTAATCAACTAATTCGCTTATTACATTTTCCAGAAAAAAACATTTAATGATTTTAATTTGTAAAGTGTCATTCTATAAAAGCAAACATTGGATAAATAAATTTAAAAAATAATAATGTGTAGAACGAATAACATCAAATGAGCTAGTTTTGAAAGATATTATACTACGAAATAAAAAATATTTTTTTAGTTAATTTTTTTTTTTGGTTGGGTCTACAGACCTTGTTGATATTTGGCCGACCAAACCAGCCTTCTACACGTCTGCCTGTCTTGGCCCACCGCTTGCCGGTTTGCTGTATGTAGCTCTTTCGCAACCTTAACCCCCTTGCTTGTATTATGAGATATAGACTGCCAGCAGTTCACTCTTAGTTTTTCTCCTCTATATGTCAACACTGATCCTAGATCGCTTCTGTAATCGTACTGTAATTGGAGAACTTTCCAATCCAATCTCTCCAATCTGCTTTTTAGGATAGCTGTTACAGTTACAAACAATATATAATTAGTCTGATATAAAATAAATTATATCAGACTAGACATTAGGCAAGGGAAGAATACATAGAGTTAATCAGGATAACAAATGATATAATGTCAAATATTGATAATAGAAATGTAACTAATAGACTTCATACGAGCTTTCGACTCCATTGATCACAACCCTTCAATAGTGATCCTAAAGTATATAATATGACTTTTATGAATATCAAACTATTTCAACTATACCTAAGCTATAGATTAAAACTACAGAAGGTAACACGTAAACTCCTAAAACACAGTTAAGTGGAACCCCCTTCAAGATCAAACCCCGCCTTATTTTTAAACACAAAAGTAGCCAGTATTACTTTATATAACAATATTATTTATGAAAACAACCTGCAAATTTATCTAGAAAAAATTATAAATAATGTTATAAAAGTAAAAATATGTTTTGAAATGGTGTGACATTCATATCATGTAAAGTAATTCCAAGAAGTTGGTTATTGACTATAAATCGATTAATCCAAGCTTTTTCTCATTAGTACTATTTTTTTCATTACTAAAGTAAAATGTAAAACAAGAGAGCAGTAAGTATCCATGCACCAACTGAGGTTGAAGACAATAAAAATCTTTACTAAAAACTCCCAAAAAATTTATAATCACCCCTTCAGTTCGATGACAAGGCAAGGGATTTAAAGCCAAAAATTGAAAAGAACTTAATTTCCCCACAGTTCATCAACATTTAGTATCCTTGCCCAAATCAAATTCTTATCCAATAATGATGAAGCATTAATAAATCAACTTTTCAATAATGATGACGGAACAGAAGATTGAATCCTTAAAAGATTGGGCATTATTATGATTTTTTTTTTGACATTTGATTTACGGGAAATTATAAAAATCCATAAAAATTGTTTAGATGATTTGTAAATAAAGACGATAAAAATTTTAATCATATAGACCATATCCTAATATTTTTAATGGTTTATAACTTTTTTGTAATCTTGTGAAGAATGGATGAGGAAAAACATGTGTGAAAAAAAAAATAACACAACTGATCGTTCTCGGCTGAAGCTGATGTGCTCTAAAAATCACTGGTCTCATATTGAAATTTAAAAACATTGGCTGAGTTAGGAACACAAGTGTATTTTAACCTGAATACCCTCTGGATAAATTTTTATTTTTTCATTCTTTTTTTTTTTGTTACTATATGTGTACGTAAAACAAAATATTTTGACATTTGATTGAGTTTTTTTTTTTTTCAATTTAAATATAACTAATATAGTAGGCTGAGTTTTTGTATGAAGTGGAAAAGAAACATGTGGAAGAAATAACAGAATAAAATAGACATACGAACAAAATGCAATGCTAGTCAATTGTAATTGGTTAGTTACTTTACGGTTTTGATACTTAAGTATAGTATAATTAAGGGAAATAAAATAAAAAAGAAATTGTATTAACATTATGTTTAATACTGGATTAATAAGTATGCTGTGTCAAGTACCAACCAAATATATTTGAGCAGAAATGTTTGTAACAATAAAGAATAAAGCATTTCTTCTTCTGACATTCGGAGTATTTATGACAAACAGTACTGCATCAAATATATATTTTGTCATTGAGTTTATATTATTACCACTAACTTAGCAAATTCATCGATACTTTTACTAAAACAGAAAAACTGTTTGCGCGATTAACTAACACCTGTACCTGTATAAATGTCAAATCAAAAAATTATATAAAAACTTGAAACAGGAAATGCATTGCCACAAAACTAATAATTTAGCTTAATGTGATATATTTAAAACCCCAAAAAACTATTTTGAAAGAAATGAAATCATGCTTAAGAACATTTTCTCGGTTCAATAGACGGCCTAAGGAAGAACCTCCTACTACTACCTCCAGAGACCCATTCATAGCGAGGCCTGGAGGCTGACAATGTTTTTCTGGATGCTCCTTCCAGTTGCGGTCGGTTCCGACAGACATGTCTGTCGAGGTAGACCGCAACAAGACGTGTAGCTGCTACGAACAGGTGGGCTCCCTCTCCTCCTCGTCTAAACAAGACGATTTCCTCAAACGTATCATCAGTTCCTTCGGAGCTCATTGTTAGGGAACCTTCTTCTGTTCGGATCATCCTCTTTAATATTTATTTTTAATATTATCTAATAAGTGCATGAAACAAATTTAAAAACGTAGAGGGAATTATTACGAACACCGGTAAATAGATGGGAAAATAAAGATAAAAGTTAAAGGAAGGAAATGCTTGTTAATTTCAAAATTACTTAGATCGAAATTCTGTTTAAAAATTCGAAAGATTAAATTTAACAAGTATTACCTTTCCGACTATTCATCACGGATGCAATGCGTGACCAACAGTAAGGGAGAAAAGCACATTAAGGTTTTTAAAAATAAAGTATTAGATAAAATATTCGGACTGGAGAAGAATAAGCTGCGAATGCTGTAGTAACTAGAATTCAGGTGATAGTACTGAGGCGAATAAATAAGATGGACGTATAACGTTTTAAAGCTCAGCAACGAGTGAATCATAAAAAAAAAAAATTATTCAATTTGTTAATTGAAGGCTATAATTGGAGAGGTCTTAGCAATTATGTATGACGGGCTACACGAGAAAGAGCTCAGTTGGTTAGAATTTGAGGGATTAACGCAATAGCGTAGTTGTTCTATTTGCCTTGTAACTATAACATTAATACTGCATTGTTACTTTAAACTATTGACATATTAAAATCATCGTTTTCATATAACGTATTTTTAAAAAAGTTTTGTTATTTATATGTTTTTAGTTAAAATGCCACACAGACTACGATAGACGGATGTTTTTTCTATTGTCTATATGTGTTGTTTTGAATCGTATGGATCCATTTTTTTGTAATTTTTTATAATAAACCAATAAAAAAAACAGTAATATTTTTCCAACTATTCATTACGGATTCAATACGTGACCTCCTACATAAAGGATACAAGACTGAGCTACAGAAAAATTTAGTAGGATACACAACGTTGAAGTGCGAAAGCTGTATCCAGTAAATATTCAGGTGATAGCATTGACGCGAATATCATGGGCGTGTAAGGTTTTAAAGCTCTGTAACGAATTGATTCTAAAAGAATTAATAAAAACAGAACCAAATTCTGAAAACACAGAACTTTCAAGAGATAGACCGAGCATAGGTGGGAGGATTTCGCCAAGACTGATCTTATGGATTTGGGTATTGGACAAGTGTACGTAAATTAAAATCAATTTTCAGTGAATCTTAAACCCCGATGCACTTATTATCTGCTGTTTGAAAACAATGAAACTGATTTGAGCAACGAATCCTTTAAGTTAGGTTTTTGCTTGTTAACAAGTTCCAACAGATAATATATGTATCAAATTTTAAGATTCATTTAGAACTTTACTTTAGAAAAAAAATGTTCTTGAGGGATTTCAACATTAAGATCTCGAATTATTCCTAAAAATATTTTAGTTTAATTCCGTAATAGTGATAATATACTGGACAGTAATATAAAAGAGAATGAGTTCATTAACATCAGCTCTAATTAGAAGTTATTAGAATGAGTAACGCCTAATATGAAAACCAGGGCGAATCTGCAGAAAAAAACATTATATTATAACATGTGAATACCCGCTAATATCGAATATTATCTAATGTAAAGCAAATTAATTTATGATGTGGTTATATTATTTGATGAATATATTTTCCTTTAAAAAATATATAAATAAACATATTAAAAGACAGGCATCAAACCTAAGTAAATATTACAAAATAAAAGATTTAAAAAAAAAAAAGGATCTCAAGGTACACTTTAAAGAAAGAAATATTTCATATTTATTCACCACTAAAATATTAAGAAAGATAAACAAGAACTATTCCATTATTTAATTAAACTTAACATAAAGAAAAAGGTCCCAAGTTTTTGACTATGTTGCAAATTTAATTATGATGAAATTATAATCAATTCAAAATAGAAAAAAAAAATACAATTTTATTTTAAGGTTTTAAATTTACAAACTGCCATAGAGTAGTCTTTTGGAGCAATTAGTTTTTAAGTAATTATACTAGGTGGTATTTATTTTTTTAAACAAATTTCCTTGATTCTCTGACTAGCCAATGAACATTTCTCAAGTTTTCTGGTTTTTATGAAACTTTGTTTATTAAATATTCAACTTTTACTTACAAAAACATTTTTCTCAACAAAGTCTGTATATATTAATTATTAATACAACAACAGATTCATTTTTCTGAATTTTAATAAGTCATAGTTGTTTAATGGCCTATTTCCAGGTGTCAGATATCTGTCGAGCTAGTAATATGCAGTGCAAAAGTATGAATTTAGTTGTTTATCGCTGTTAACAACCCTAACTGTACCTAACAGTTCAATATGATGAATAAATGATAAATGCTCAAGATTAAATACAAAAAAGAACAAATTTGACCACATATAATTACTAGAGCTGGATATTCTTTCTCAGAAAAAATCGAATAACATACAGTACAAAATCCATAAATTATAAAGGCTTAATGATGCCAATAACGCCTATCGTTCTTTAAATAAGTCTGTCCATCAACGCTACCTCAAACCCAAATCTACTAAATCAGTCTAAGCGCAATCCTCCCAACTACTCTTCGGTCTACTGCTTCTAGCTTTACCCGTCCGTTCAATGCTTACTAACATTTAAGCGAACCGTCCCACAATACTTAAACCAATCTACCTGTTCAAATGCAGGATTGCTTCCGTTCCCACACCTAACCAAATATTTTATTTTATTAGTATTTATCTGAGACTTAGTTCCTTCTAGAGTTTATCAACACAGTTGTATTTAGTTCATTATTTCCTTATCTTCATCCAATAATAACAAATCATCAGCATACTCTAGCTCCGGTTTTTTGCACCTAAAGCTAAATGCATCAATGCAGTTAAATGCATAAACCTTTTCGGTATGCATACAATTTTTAATATTCTTATTAAATTATATAATATAATATACTTATTCTACAGCTAGATTAAATAAGATAAAAGACAGAGAATCCTTGATATAAAATCGACCGAACCTCGAACTAGCACATCTGTACTAGATTTACTAATTTCTGGTATTCTATTAGTATTTTTGGTATTCCCTGTCCAATCAAAATATTATACAACTTCTGCTGATTAACAGAATCGTAAGCCTTTTTGAAATCTACAAAAAAGCTGATTAACTGTCTGATTGTATTCTTAATTTTTCTGTAATATTTGACGTTTCATTCAAATATTACAGAAAATTTCGTTGACCGTTTCGGTCATGCATACCCGTACTAGATTTACTAATTTATTTGGCATTTCTTATTAAATAACAATATTATAGAGCTTCTATTGGTCAATAGAATTTTAGGCGTTTTTGAAATCTAACTAAAGTTGATGAACTATCTGATTGTATTCCAACCAACCGTTTCTGTATCATTTGACGTAATGAAAAAAATTGATCAATAGTTGAAAATTTTTTCCTAAAACTACACGCATCAGTAGTTCAGTGGTAGAACACTGAAGAATTAAAATTCGTGAAAACCCAAATTGTGTATCGAAAAAACACAAACCCTACAAAAATAAACATTATTATTTAAATTAAAACATAAATACATCAAAATTTTATCTGGCCTTGTCTGAATCAAAGTAGTCATTAAAATACTGGAAACATGAATTAAAAAATTGTCACTAACCACTACAAACTCACACGCAATAATAAGGTAGGATCGGAATCCAATTTTAAAGTGTTAACAATGATGTTTTTTTTAAATAATGTAATATTAATTAATACCATCCAAATATAGATAAGTATATAGATAAATTTAATTGTTTTTTCTTATGTTAAATTCGATTTTCCGTTTGTTTAACAAAAGATGAACAAATCTCATCCTCATATTTTTCTATTCTAAAGTAAAAATTAAACAAGAAAAAATAATTATATAAAAACATGTAGGTGGTACTGGCACGGCGATATTACTCGGCTCACATAATGTAGAGATATTATTATTAATATAACAAAAATATAAAAATGTAATTTCGTGCAGAATATCCTTAAAATGGACAAATTCCAGCGAAAAACTTAGAATATACAATTTTATGAAAACAAAAATAATATCTATAGAACGTCCTTTCCATTTTTCGAATTTTGTCATGCTCTGACTGAATGTGTAGCAAGGGAAAAAAGGCGCAATTGCACGAAAGCACGGTCACTAATAATAACAATTAGTAAACTTAAAGTTTTTAAGGTTTGTTTTATGAGATAATAAGTTACGACAGTTCAATTTCAAAACTTCTACATGGTTTGTATGTTGTCATGAGTAGAGGGAATATGGGCGAGCTGGGACATTTTTTTGTGGAGGGAGTTCCTCGACTTGCCACCAGAGTGCAGGGTTGTTAGTTCAGACGGTGACCGCTAGATAGCAGCACCATCGGCAGTAGTGAGAGTATGGGGGAGCTGGCACAGTGATTTGGGCAGCCAATCAGAAGCCAGCATTTTGATGACGTCACACAT
>NW_027115943.1:0-12658 GCF_000696795.3 Halyomorpha halys
TGTAAAGAATGAACTTACACATGTAAAAATAATTTTCAGCAATTGGTTTTTTATACTTCAAAAACGCCCTCGTTTCTGTAGACCTTAAACTTTTTTTTTAGATTCGTCATTTTGAATCCGAAATCTGGCTGAAGTTGTTTAATTGGCTGTCAAAGGCGCAAGGCTAGTCTATTATCTTATTCTCAATTGTTTGCAACTAATGTAGTTTATTTGTAACATGAAATAAATAAATAGTCCTCAAACAGATAAACCGAAAATATGAAACTCAAAAAGAATATTGTGCGTATTATATGAATCTTGTAATTTTTTTTATGACCCCCTTCTAAGTCATTTATGACATACAAGGAGGTTATCTATAGGGTACCATGGTCAATCAAATTTAATCAAGGTGGTGGGAGGTCAAGTATTCATTTTGTGGGACCACCACAGAAGTAAAAGTCGACCACTAGTAAATGGTGGCTTTTTTAGTTATAATACAGCACTTTAATTGTTCCAAACTATTTGCAAGTTTTTTTTTTGGTTTTTTTTAAGGCACTTCCTACCTCTGATTTTGGACCGATAAGAATGTTTGCAGAAGTGGAATATTCGTATGACAACGTGATGCTATTCCAATGTTATTAAAATTTTGTATATAACACTTAAGCCTTTTTTATTAACTCAAAACTTCTATTCAATTTGAGGCTACCAAAAAGTAAATAATTACTGACCCTAGTGGGAATCGAATCAGAATCATCATGAAATTGTGGACCTCGTCCCACCATATTCTCCTGCATGTAACGAAGTCATGAGCTATGTGCACGATTGGTTTTCTTGAATGACAAACATAGAGTAGTTTCCTTCTTCCAGCGGTCTTTTCTTCTTCCATGTTCTCCTATTATCCTCACTGAATTGAAACCGCTTCATCTTCCATCTATAAATGATCATGAATCACGAGAAGTAGTCGTCTTTGTCCGAACGAAGCCTCCCTCCCACAACGTAAATTCCTTCTCTAATCTTAGTCTTTAGCCCAGTAACCGTGACTGCGTTCACATCAGTCCCCGGAAAACAAGTTGGCCATTCAATGCTGCTGGTTTGAAAATTTTAGGAAATTATGTAATGGTTAATGGTGTTTATAAATTAACACTTCTACTTCGGAAAGGTTTATCTTATATGATATAAATATTTACTGATTTGTCTGTTTCCTTATCCAAATTTCCTTTTTGTTTTTTTAAAATATATACAATACACTGCCTTTTCAGAGTTCTCCACTGTCCTCAGGGCTCTTCTTATGAAAAAAAAATCAATGGTTCCCATAACAATTTAAGAATCTGGTGTTATAAAATATTTACGACATAAAATATATGGATTAAGAAATAGACAGAGCTAGAATATTTTTTGTTATATACGAAAAACGCCTAGGACTGAATAAATGTCCAAAACGTCAGTGTATTGTATATATTTATAAAATAAAGAAAATTTGGACCGAGGAAAAAAAATTAAATAATTATATAAAATAATGATTATTATTTTTCTTATACATTTATTTGTGTTTTCTTATTTTCAAGAACCTATCTTTAATTTGGCGTTATACTGCTATTTCATGTATTATGAAAGAAGAAACCATCAGACACAAGAATTGGTTGACAGTATTCGGTGCTGGACAAAATATATTCTCAATCCCTAAATATTCAGAATTTATATTATAAATTTATAAAGAGTTATTCCAATGATGGAATAAATATTTTATAGCTTAAACTTTTACCTCTGAAAATAAAATCCTTTATGAATTATAAAATATAATGTGCTAATTAATATTTCATTTTAATGAATTTCAGATCTCGAAGAGGAAAGAGCTATCGGGGGTCACTATAACTGAGTTTTATTTCGTTTTGACTGTTCCCGATCCTCAAGAGCTGAAGGCTTTAAAAAAAAAAAATGTTCGGAAAATGTTTCAAGTACCCGATAGATCTTTAAAAAACAACATCAAATCATACTAAAGGTTTAATGGAAGTAACTGCCCTTTATCTGACCCTTCGGCGAAATATCCTTCTCTGTTTTTGTTAAGTAACCTGGAAAAAACCGTGGTGCTTCTTCTTCGGCCCTTAGTTATTAATTAATTTAATTAAGATCTTTCATTCTAACGAAATCTATGAAGTTTTAATAAGGCTTTCTTTCTTTGTGGATTCAATTCATTGAAATCTATTTGTATTTGGAAGTATCCTTTGTTTTGTCTATCTCTCCTTCTGCACCCTAAAAAAAAATCTACTTAACAGTCCTGATTTCAAACACTTTTTATTTTTGTAATTAAAACTGATATTTTCATATTCTGGAAAATATAAATGTCGAATACCTTTTTTCTTACTTATTAGCAATAACAGTAAAACAACAGAAACTTGGAGATTCATTTCAAGAATTGAATGATTTTTAAGCAATGTTTAATGAAAATATTCATATAAATATGTTTTAAATAAGTCTAACGGGTTCAAAATGTGAGAAATTTTAGGCTCCTAATGTCCAAATTCTAGGAAAGGGATAAATGAAGCATTGTTTATTATTATTAAAATAATAATATTTTCAGGAGAAAGAATTTATTTCATTTTTGATGAATCCAGGGCCTATACGTTAATTAATTATTAATTTAAGCTAATTATAAATTAATTAGTTCTGTACTCAACATCGTTTTTGATTCTAGTTGTTTTACAGCGAGCCAATTTGAATAATTTATTAATTTTTCAGTCATCTATAACAACCTCCATACAATTAGTATAGTGCAAACTAGCCATAGAGCCTCTTGTTCTAAAGAAATGATTATCGGCCCTTCCTCGTAGATAGGTATCAGTTAACGAGAGATCTATTGACAAGTTCCAGACCCACCCTATACAGAGCCAGGAACTTGAATACATCGGATCAAGATGGTTCATGACTGAACTTGGACGGCTCACTCAGCTATGAACTCTTGGTGATTGAAGATTCACTAATCAGAGAGCCCTTTCTCGCCAGGACCAATATCCAGGACCTGTTTGATCTGAGAGGAGTAGTC
This sequence comes from Halyomorpha halys, assembly GCF_000696795.3. Lineage (NCBI taxonomy): Eukaryota > Metazoa > Arthropoda > Insecta > Hemiptera > Pentatomidae > Halyomorpha > Halyomorpha halys. Next base: position 3,020 of record NW_027115943.1, read on the forward strand.
CGATTGATTATTAGAGTTCCGGAGAGCCATTTCATCTTCGGAAGACAGAAACTGTCATACACTATACACCAAGTTTGACCGTTATGCTGCTTATATGGTTCTATATTCAGACATATTCAGGAGCATTGGGTTAATGAATTCATCCATCTTCGCTATTGGGTGGCCCTGATAGCAAGACTTGTTCCCTCTACTAGTACCAGTTCCAGTAAGATTACAAGATATGAATTTGAATACGAACAAATTAGTGCAATATAATAAACATTAGATATACACTTTAAAAATATATTTAATAACAGCATTGTCGCCTAAGTATAAGACAAATGTTTATTAAGCATTTTTATTTTTTCGTTTTAATTTAAAAAAATGTTTTTATATTAAATCTAAGCTTTGTAAAGGCTTGAAAGCTGAGGAACCTTAGCTGGAAAAAATTAATAATTCTGGTTTAGTAGCTTAAATTTTGGTAAAAGGTCAGTTGTTCAACAAGAGTAGAAAATACAGTGATATTAGTGGACAAAATTAGATGATTAATTATTTTTTTATATATTTATTTTTTAGTTTCTAATCATCCTAATCCTTTGGCTCAATCCTTATCAATTTCTACCCATCCCTACAATCTACCTGGAACGTTGAAAATTGAAACGGCAGGGTCCAAGAGACTTATTGTTACATAAAAATGGACATTTGGAGTTCTGGCAGTAGTCAGATGCTCCACTCAAGCTAAGTGCTTGCGCTTTAGCGCACTTGCTCAGCCGCCACTGGCACATTACCAGTGACGCGGTGAGAGGGATGCGCTGGGATCTCAATGGTCTCTGCTCTGCCTCTCACAGATGGAGGATAGAGTAGCCTCAGTGATCTTCAGTTCGATAGTGTAAATAATGTATATAAGAGTGTAAATGACTGGAGATTATTTTATTTATTTATTTTTATGATTAATTTTTTATTTTATTCATTTATTTTATATTTTTTCTTATCCTTTTGTTTGTATATATTTAGAGAGAGATTTTATTTATTTTTGTGTACTTTTTTCATTTATTTTTATTCTTATTTTATTTTAGTATGAATGTGTTCAGTCATCACCATTACCTATTGCTCAACAACGCTGTGGTAAATTGTAATATCTATGAATAAAGTTTTGAATTAAAAAAAAAAAATTTAGGTCGATGGAAAATAAAATAACTTTTAATTCGGTATGCTATTAGTATGCAATTGATTGTAGGAAATTGAACCGGAGTCAGTCAAAAAAGGTACACAAAATAGCAGAAAAATGCTTAATAGTAACCATTGTTTCAGGAAATCCTGATAAAAGAATCTAACAGTGAAGTACCAGAATGTTGTTCAAAAGGAAAATAAAATATGTTCTATGTTGAAAAATACAACTTAAAAGTCCCAAATCACATCGAAAGTTAACTCATGATTAACGTACATTTGTATTAACGTATCCAAATTAAGTAACAAGTTAGGAAAAGTTCAACTAACTAAATAATTTTAATAAACAATTACCATAAACACTACACAATTAAAGGAGAAAAAAATACACGATTTCATTATCTTTTGTTAAGCTTGTGTATTCTTCGCAGGAACAAAGTTGATATTTATTATTTTCATCTTGATAACATCCAAAACATGATTTTTTATAGTATGCGAAAGTTGTGCGCACACCGCAGCAGTTTTTTTAGTTACTAAAAATGTGTTTTGATCATAGGTTCAGAAGCAACTAAAGGATGTACTTCCGAGATCAATAAAGAACAAGGCCAAATTTTTCAATTAATCTTAAAAAATAAGCCTCCCTGTCTATACTTATAGTTAGAACGATTTCCCATATTCGATGTCCTCGAAAGCCATCTGATTGCTACGTGGGTTTCTTGGAGTCATCTCGTCTTCTAAGAGCTTCCGCCCCCATCCATCGAAGGAGCAAAAACTCGCGCTGTTTCGTATCTAAGCAGTTTTGCATACATTACCTCCTTCCAGATTTAATTTATACGCCTACTATCGATCGGAAGCTGGAGAGGACCACTTACCACTAAACGCTTGCTACAATTAGCGCTGGAATTAATCATGCCGGTGTCACTGGCTATTAATTAGTGTGTCAAGTTCTCTTTGTCCTCCTTCCTCTCTCCCGCCTTCAGCGCCCTCTCTAGGCACCCTTATGAAACTTACAATTTTTTTGTTGGCTTTTAATGACTTTGGCGTCACATAGTAAGAAAATGTTATTCGTTCTTATTTATAGCTCATGTTTTCTAGATTACCTTTGCTTAAAAGAATAAAAAACAATTTTTAAAAAAGACACTGGGTCATTTCGAACCAAATGACGACCAAGTCAAGATTTAGAGTCAAGACTTTGTTATCTGAACATTTTAGATTATCTTAAAATATGTCTTATTCTTCGATTAGCGGAGACCTAAAAAAATTTCTGCAATTTTACTGAGATATATTCACTCATTTTTAAATTAAAATGATGTAAAGGTCTCATGAATGGAATAAAAAAAACAGAACAAATTTTGGCGTTGCAGCCAAATCTAATCCAGCTAGAAATATGGGATAGGCGTGATTTTACAGTATATCCAATGTCCTTTTGTGTCATATAAATACTATATATGTTAAAATATAATATAATATATTTAAAATTAACCCCACTTCTCAAAAACCTAATTATAAATTTTGTGGAAAGTACATATTCTTAAATTCTCAGTCTCTCCGTAAATAATCCTTATTCCTTGTAAATCACAAAGCAAAATATTAATGGACTGATATGACAACATTGTTTAAAAAAATTGAAAACTATTGCTCCACTCTCATTATTGCAACTCTTCATTTATATTAAATATTAAATCGCTTCTAATATTAATGTCTTTTGAAAATAAACATTACTCAGACATGAATACTGATTCAGTTAATAAACCAGAAGATTTTGGCTCTAGGTTCTAATTCCATTGAAAAATGTTTTTATTATAGTTTTGTGAATGAACGCATAGTATCAAAAATTTCCTCGATAATCAGATGTCAAATTATTGTTTCTATTATAGTTATTATTATTATTGATACTAATGAATCAAAAGTTTTCTCGATCAGGAAATTTAGTTTTCCAAAATTGTAAAATCAAACCTATACTATATAACTAGATAAACAATAGAAATTTCAAAATATGTTGTGGTTCGTTATTAAACTCAATTATGAGACATATACATCGTTGTATTGAAAAACGGGTGGTCATGAGTTAGTAAAAACCTCACATTTTTTCAAGTTTATTCCAACAGAACAACTATGCCAAAATTTAAGAAAATTTGAGGTGGTAAGATTCAAAAGTGTGTTGAATTTCCCTATTCCCATTTATTATTCGAATATAAATATAAACTCTTACACGGTTTTATTTCTAAAAGCATATTCAGTTGTTATAAAAATATGTTATAACAAAAGAATTTTTTTCTCAGGTTATTTAAATTATTCCATTAAATTATAGGTATTTAACATTATACTATACTAATTTATTTTTTCCTATATTCTTTAAGAGTGGACTTTTGTGTTCATCTGTCGACCTGCATTGTTGTAACAAATTGTCATTATTCAGTAGACTGTAATGCATAAAACTGACTTAAATAAAATTTCAAAAACTGACTTAAAATACACAAAATGGATACCATTAATCAATGCACATCATATATTTCTACTAAAGTCTTCTCGTACATTTCTTGTTTTGTTTTCGAAGCTAAAAGTTATCTTACCACATAACTAATTTTCCAACAGCCGCTCATTAAAAGACTGTTATTTAAGTTGGTTAAAGGAAGATATTTTTTTAAATATATGCATAGTTCGTAATTCTTTTGTAATATATTTATTCCGTTTTATGGAATAAAAAAAAGGACAATTTAAAAGTATTGTAAACAATATTGTATATTAGACTGTAAATGCGACTGGTGATTTTTTTCATGTGCATGGTTTGATTATGTTTGTCCGTCTGTTGGTATATATTTAGAGAGAGATTTTATATCTTTTTATGTAATTTTTTTTTTCATTTATTTATTTTTATTCTTATGTTATTTTATTTTAGTATGAATATAATCGGTTATCATTATTACTTATTGCCCAACAACGTAGTGGCAGATTGTAATATTTATCAATATATAAAAATTAATAAAATAAAATATTGTAAACAAAACTGTTTGAACCAACGATCTATCATATTAATTTTTTAAACAGCTTGTCACTCATCATATATATTGATCATCACTTTTGTCATAATTTTCTCTGTCTTAAAAATAGTTTGGAGCTCACTTGACAAGAAATTAACGAAGATAAATGAAACGATCGCTGATTGTGATTTGGCAACTTAATCCATGATAGTACTAGATTTTCAACTGTATGCTCGGTCAAAATAATTTCTGATATATTGTGCAATTAAAAAATTGTCTTCATATTTTTCTTAAAAGAGCTGGGAATATTTGAAAAATATAGGGGTATCTTGTATTTCTTTTAATTTAGTATTATTCTGAGAACATGAGGATATTGTGATATAACTATTTTTTAATTGATATTTACAACTGTACATAAAATGTATCAAGTTAATTTTAGATAATATCATAACTGTGTGATACAAGCATGTGGAGAAACTACCCATTGGTAGCACTCTAAAAACATTTTTACAATAAAGATCTCAAGGGCATTTTTTTTTTCAGACACCTCAGAGGATTGTCCAGAATGAAAGAGAATGCAAGGTTGGGAACTAATGGTTTTGAGTGGTTAGGGAGTTTATGATGGAAGGATTGATATCTATTTCGAGCTAGATCGGTAGATTAAGGTCTTTATGGATGATTTTATTTGTGACAAAGTAAGGAGCATTAAGGATTACGAAGAATTTTGGATTGCAAAGATTTGATACGAGAGGAATTTGAAGGTTTAGTGGAACCCCAAAGCTCAGCTCGGTATGTCCAGATAGGCCTTATTATTGTCATGTGGATTAGTATTTTGTAATGAATTGGAAGTTTAGACCGTTTGTTCAGTAAATATTGTAATTGTCGGAATCGACGTGCAGTTTCCTGCCTTTTCAGTCTTATGTGAGGATTCAAAGTTAGTAGTTTGTCAAGCTGTAGTCCAAGGTAGCGGATCTGTTATAGAGGGGTAAGAGCAACATTATTAAAGTATACTGTAGACCTGTCGGCATGTTTAAAACGAAGGGTAAAGGTAATTTGATAGGAGTAAACTTAACATAACTTAAGGTTTTGTTTCATAATTGTTTGTATTTTAATCAGATAAAGAGGAACAAAGTAACCTGATTTTACGGTATAATTAATATATCCAAAAGACATTTCTCTCAGGTTCCTCAAATCCATTCTTACCTAACTAGAAGACTTTAAAAAAGTGTGTGCTTAAGTGCAATAATAATTCAGTGACGATGACTTCGAACCTAATAGACCATCCCCTCTTCATGGGCATTAAAAAAATACTAATGAGACATAATTTATAAATAAAAAAATCATATTTCCCTATTTGGTTCCTTATCAATAAATTAAAGAAGAAGGTATTTCAGGTTATAAAAGGCGGACATATTTCTAGTAGGGTTGGATTGGATCATTACTAGAGTGGCAACCACGCCCACCACTCAGCTGTTAGTGGAGCTAATGGTATTTACTTTTCATTAGTAATGTGATTGGTCCCTCCTAATTGCCAATTACAAGCCTTATTATATGTATATTTGTTCCAGGTTCTCAACTTGCCACCTATTGGCCACCGCGTAATTTATTCAAAGCTCTATTCTCTCAACACAATCCGTTTTCCCATATCGCACGTATTGTTTATTTTCACCAATGTTAGATTCTAAACACCATTCTTTCAACTCAACAATGTTATTATTCGAACATCATGAATTTTAAGTTGATACCACGGGATAACGATTAATTAATAAACTTTCCATTAAAAAAAATATATATTTCTTGATATTTACAACTGTATTAAATATATGCACAATAATACAATAAGTATATTTGATCTTATTTATACAATGTCATGATACAGACATGTGGAAAATCTTCTCATTGATAGAACTCCAATAAGATCTCGATGACATCTTCTTTTCAGATGCCAAGGAGGATTATCAGTTAATGAAGGAAAAAGTTAGAAACAAGTGGGTTTGAGTTATTAGGAAGTATATTATAGAAGAATTGGTGTCTGATTCTGATCAAATTCTCTACATATAAGGCTCAATTTATGATATAGTAAGGACCAATAAAGATTTTACGAAGTTTTTTTTATTGTAAGGATTAGATACGAGACGAATTCGATTGTTTAGTGGAGCCTATTTTCATTTTTAAGCTTTGTACAATTGTATCATTGAAATTAATACAGATTTTAAACTTCTTCGATTTGTAATATTGATATTGTTCCATTGAATATTCGAGACGGTGCGTTCTGTTTAAAAGTATTTTTTTAGGATTAGTCAATAAAAGGTTTGTGTGAGATTTTAGTGATCTTTCATCTGATATGAAATGTAGAGATTGAGATCGTGTATCTGAGGATCAAAGTAAAAATATAGATAGGATATATTTCTCATATTTCTAATTTTTTTTTTTACCCCTTTTCCTCCTCTATTCTTTAATTATCTCTCCTTACCCACGTATTAGTTATGTTCGCACATATTAATATTGTCATATCTACTAGTTACTTCTTATGTCTTGCTTAACTTTATATTTTGTTTCTTTATTCTGGAATTTGACTTACATATTTCATTAATTACCTATATTTTCTTTCTCTTTGTTTTTTCTGTAATTTAATCTTAAATTATAATTATTAAATTAAAATATTCAAATTTCTTTGTATTTTTAACTTTATATTTTTATTTTCTTAATGTTGTTATTTCACTTATTTTTAATTACCTTCATATATGTCTTGTTTCCCACTTCTTTCATTACTTAGTTTTTAATTATTTCCATTTTATACATATATTTAGTAGCTATATTTTCACATATATTTTATTAATTGTTCTTTTCCTCTTTCTTCATTTTAATATTGCTCTCCTCATATAACCTTTATCATCTATTTATGTATCAATAATGTTAGTTATTTCCTATTCGTTCTATTTATCCTTTATTTATAGGTTTTAATCACAATAATTCAATCCTCACATTGATTTATTTAAATTTGGATAAGCCGAAACGTTAGACCTATATTCTATTTTAATAAAGCATGTTTAAACTATTTAAATATGTTTTTTTATTATTAACTTAATTTTATATTATTATCCTGCCACTTTTGATCGCTTTCTGTTTTAATAAAATATTGATTTAAAGTTTTAGCACCCCAAATGGTGGGAATTTGACGTGATAATGAAGGCATGAAACAATGTCAATTGTAAAATGTAAAATTCTAAAATCTAATTCTTATGGATAACGGTAATCAATCATAATAAAATATTAACTTATTTCTTCAACTAACAGATATTAATTTTATATTGCCATCACACCGGTAATTTGAAACTTGCTAACCTGTTATTTCTCTTTTCTGGCGAACTTGTATGAAAAAAAAATGACAGAAAAAGTGGTAGCTATCGTTGCGTTTAGAACTTCTGAACTGACACAACATTTCTAAATATCGGAAGTTGTTATAATTTCATTGTTTTAATTTGATATTTTCTTTGTCTAAAACTTTTTTTTGTTTTGGTCAAAATAAAAAAGTTTTGTCAATTAGAACATTTGTAAAACATTACAATATATTTAATTATCTTAATATCTGTCATAAATATATGTTTCCTAAGTCTGTATTTTAACCGATATGATTGCTTAGTGATGCTTGGCAACTATTTTATTCGGATAATAGTGACTCTTGAAAATTTCCCGTACCCTAAATTGGGTAATTAAGGTAGTTTCAGACAGTCTATTTTTGGCATAATTAGCCCACACAATTTATAGGATTAGTGGATGAAGGGGTTATGTTACAAATAAAAAATTTTAAGAAAACAAAGTTTTTTTTTTAGAGCTTGTCATATTTTGAAGTTTAGATGTAGAAGGGGCTATTTCTACATCTAGGAGTCTCACATATCCCCTTCATCCAAATTAAATATTCAAAAAATGCTACATAGACCCTTCATATGCATACCCCTTCAATTAACAAGCTGATTCAATATTTTGTTGTACTTAAATGCCGTAAAAGATGCTAGATGTTCAAAATGAATTTCACAATGATTTGAAGAGTTATGATGTAATTCTGCAGTTTTATAAGGTTCAATTGTTTTTATCTGAAGGAGTTTTCTTCCTGGTCTAATTACAATGTTCTAGTAGTTTTCATTCATACTTCTATGAAATGTAGAACTAGGGTACTTGTAGTACTAAATCAGACAGGATTCGTAGAGAAAATAAATATGATGCTTTACCTTGATAATGCAATCGCTCTGCTTACATTATTCTCTATAAAACCTAAAGCAGACGGACAGAGACGATAGAACGCTGTATATATTTGATGACTGATCAATATTTATAGAGGTGACAGTACCAACAGGTGACTAGGAGTCTTCTTAAGCCTGTGTGTTGGACCGTGAGGCTGCCTCTCTGCCTTTATTCTCGCTTTTTCGCTTGATATTTTGTCCTGGAGGGGCTTGTCCCTGCGTTATAAGTAAGGTACACAGCTTTTGTTTTGTTTTTGTCATTCCGAGGAAACCTTTTTCTTTGTGTAGCTCTTTTTGTCTGTATCTTTTTCCGATCGACGAAAAGAACTCTGTTTATTTTCCACCGTTGTAAATTACATATAAATATATATTTAACTTATTTTTTAAGTCGGTTTTTAGATGATAAAGTTAAATTAATTACAATATTTATTTATAATTAGAATATTAATTTTTAAAGTGTTTCGACCACTAGAGCTATTAATTGACACTTAAGTAATAAATTAAAAGCAATTATCAGATTGAAGATTAAGGTTGTGTGTCCACCTTTTAGATAATTATATTTACTTTTTGTGCTAAGAATTATCAACTTATTTACGTTACTTGTCAATTTGATACAGTTTTAAAATTATTTACGTTTTTAATTTTATATTTCAAATTTACTAATTAATATACTTATTTAATCCTTTATGGTCAACGTTGCAGACTGTTGGGCCAGTTTATGAACCTTTGTATTTATGTCCATTTCTTGTACTAAAAAAATATATATTATTTAGATATACACATATTTTATTTTAATCTATTTCACATTTAATATTTTTTAAAATTTCATTTATTGATATTTTCAACTTTAATCACCTAAAAATACATCTAGTAAATTTGATGTAAGATCATAATGATGTGATACAGGCATATAGAGAAACGACCCATTGTACTTTAATAATATTTAATTATTAGAAGGTCTGGAGGCCATCTTCTGATTAGGCACCTTGAAGGATTGTCTGGAATAAAAGAGAAAGCAAGATTAGAAACTAATGGGCTTAGAATGGAAGGATTAATAGCTGATTTAGGCTAGATTGGTTACATATCAAATATGTCTTTATGCATGATTTTATTTGTGACAAACAAGGCAACATTGAGGATTTTGGATTGTATGGATTGAATACGAGAGAAATTCGAAGGTTTAGTGGAAGCCCATAGCTTAACTGAGTATTTCCAAATAGGTTATAGATTATTATATTCTAATAGATCAGTCTTTTGTGATGGATTCAGCA
>NW_027115943.1:12708-30740 GCF_000696795.3 Halyomorpha halys
TGTTCAAAATGAATTTCACAATGATTTGAAGAGTTATGATGTAATTCTGCAGTTTTATAAGGTTCAATTGTTTTTATCTGAAGGAGTTTTCTTCCTGGTCTAATTACAATGTTCTAGTAGTTTTCATTCATACTTCTATGAAATGAAGAACTAGGGTACTTGTAGTACTAAATCAGACAGGATTCGTAGAGAAAATAAATATGATGCTTTACCTTGATAATGCAATCGCTCTGCTTACATTATTCTCTATAAAACCTAAAGCAGACGGACAGAGACGATAGGACGCTGTATATATTTGATGACTGATCAATATTTATAGAGGTGACAGTACCAACAGGTGACTAGGAGTCTTCTTAAGCCCGTGAGTTGGACCGTGAGGCTGCCTCTCTGCCTTTATTCTCGCTTTTTCGCTTGATATTTTGTCCTGGAGGGGCTTGTCCCTGCGTTATAAGTAAGGTACACAGCTTTTGTTTTGTTTTTGTCATTCCGAGGAAACCTTTTTCTTTGTGTAGCTCTTTTTGTCTGTATCTTTTTCCGATCGACGGAAAGAACTCTGTTTATTTTCCACCGTTGTAAATTACATATAAATATATATTTAACTTATTTTTTAAGTCGGTTTTTAGATGATAAAGTTAAATTAATTACAATATTTATTTATAATTAGAATATTAATTTTTAAAGTGTTTCGACCACTAGGGCTATTTACACTTAAGTAATAAATAAAAAAATTAAATGCAATTATCAGATTGAAGTTTAAGGTTGTTTGTCCACCTTTTAGATAATTATATTTACTTTTTGTGCGAAAAATTATCAACTTATTTACGTTACTTGTCAATTTGATACAGTTTTAAAATTATTTACGTTTTTAATTTTATATTTCAAATTTACTAATTAATATACTTATTTAATCCTTTATGGTCAACGTTGCAGACTGTTGGGCCAGTTTATGAACCTTTGTATTTATGTCCATTTCTTGTACTAAAAAAATATATATTATTTAGATATACACATATTTTATTTTAATCTATTTCACATTTAATATTTTTTAAAATTTCATTTATTGATATTTTCAACTTTAATCACCTAAAAATACATCTAGTAAATTTGATGTAAGATCATAATGATGTGATACAGGCATATAGAGAAACGACCCATTGTACTTTAATAATATTTAATTATTAGAAGGTCTCGAGGCTATCTTCTGATTAGGCACCTTGAAGGATTGTCTGGAATAAAAGAGGAAGCAAGATTAGAAACTAATGGGCTTAGAATGGAAGGATTAATATCTGATTTAGGCTAGATTGGTTACATATCAAATATGTCTTTATGCATGATTTTATTTGTGACAAACAAGGCAACATTGAGGATTTTGGATTGTATGGATTGAATACGAGAGAAATTCGAAGGTTTAGTGGAAGCCCATAGCTTAACTGAGTATTTCCAAATAGGTTATAGATTATTATATTCTAATAGATCAGTCTTTTGTGATGGATTCAGCACTATAACGTTAAACTAAGAAAATCCAAATATTTTCAATTCTGTTGTCTATTAATACTGTCCTTATAAAATATCTTTAAGAAGTGTCTCATTTGTTTGATTTAATTATTTTTAACAAACGCTATTTATCCCTAACGCCTTATAGCTCTCATCCTTCTTGTGAACATTATTTTAATAAGGACATTAAATACATTATAATTTATTTATTTCTGATATAACTTAATTATAATACTTAAATAATTTAGCAATTAAATCAATTTTGCTCTAGATAAAAAAAAAAATGGGACTTAAAAAGCACAGGAGCAAATATTGTCTCTTTGTATATTGTCGACTTCTTAAATACTTTTGTATAAACATATTTTTTAAATAAACAGTCAAATGAAGATTGATCATCAATGTATTGTTATCATTCAAATATTCTCGAGTCCAGGAGTGGAATTATATATTTATTCTGTGATTTCAATATTATATTCATTGTTAAATGAAATGACGAAATAACTAATATTGCACAATTAGCTCCTGTTTGTAAATTATTAATATTTGACTGGTGTTCGAACAGAGAAATCCGTTCCGATTAGGTATTACTCGGGAATTCTGTGGGAGGAATGTGGAATGCAATGATGTGCTGAGCTGAATTCCTGGATCCTGGTAAATTTATTTGGAATTAGGAACCATAATTATTTGACCTTAATGGATAAACCATCACTGACTCAGTAACTAGGGTTCTTTGAATAATGCTATGTAAATGCACGTATCACTCCAGCTTTTGTCCTAGCTCATCTGAAATTACATCTTATAATTTCGTCATGCGTTAGCTAATTAATTTATATAAGCTTTCAGGTTTATTAATTATTTATTTTAATTATTTTCGAAAATAAATATTATAAAAATTATAAGCTCAAACGTCGGAGAGCTCACTAAAAAAAATTAATATTAAAAAATATACATAGTATGTTCATCATTAGATTAATTAAATTAATTAACTAAATTCATTAATTAATTTAATAAAGCCAATCCGTCAGTTGGGCATCTAATGTGGATATAATGTGTCAAATACTCATTAATAGGAGTGATTACTTTCAGCAAGATTTTTATCTGGAAATGCCGCAGAAAGATGTTGTAGTCCATTAAAACTCTTTATTTAGAAATATTGATTATTTATTAAAAACGATAAGTCACAAAAAATAATTAGTTTAGTTAATTAATTGGTTAAGATAAGTTTTTAATTAATTTGATTGAATTAATTGATTGAAGATTTTGTAACACCTTCGAGTTCATCTCTAGCGCACTTAATTATGAAATTTCCAATGGAAAGAGATATTTTCTATGAAGCATCTAAATAAAAATTGTATTTTGTATCGATGAATTTGCCAATTCATCTTATGGGCGTAAAACTCTTAAAGTTATAACTATTTGCTCATTTTGGCAATTTTCATGCTAACGGCACGGAATATCTCACTAATATAAAAAACAAACAATTTTTTAAAAATATTCAATTACTCGAAATAACACATTGATATCTTTGTTTATGGAGGCATTAAATAGCAGGTATTTCAGTTTCTCGGTCGTCTGGTGCTCCTTTATCATTACAGAAAATTAAATCAAACGATTTTTTAAGTTTATTTATGGTTCTATCTATTGCCAGCAAACAATGAAATATAAAAAAGTGATTTACTATTTTTGCCTATATGCACGTTTATTATGTCTCAAATCAGGAAAATACTTGGTACTAAATAATGTCACTAAATAAAAATCAGGTTTAGCATAAGAATCCTTCACTGAAGATATCTATTTCCTTTGTAAATTGCTGAGTTAAGAGTGCTAGACAAAAATTAAGGTCAGAAAGTCTGCTTCATTATTAAAATACTCCATTTATAAAGACTTAAATAAAACTTTCTTCATACCTGATCTTCTCTGTGTATCAATGCAACCCTCTTTAATAAAAGTTTCAAAGTTGGTTTGTAAATATGGCATAATTTTATGTTGTTTAAATTTGGATAAATGAAATTAAAAAAAATAAAACACACACATACATATATAATTCAATTTTTTAGGTTTCTCTTCTTTTGGTGGAAGATTGACTAAGTCTGCTTTTAAAAAAACAAAATAAACCTGGGAAAGATTGCAGGCTCCTCTTCGTCGCACCAGGTCAGCAGTAAACTCCCGAAATTCTTGTTGTTCTCTATTAATGATTTAATGGAATCCAGGCATAAAGGGGCTATAGCGGCTCCAAATGACTGAAACTCCAAGCTCTAGCACACCCGCCACTTTTCACCGAATATAATAAAAGTTTCCTCTAAAAGCGGAGCCCGTTTTGATGGCAGTTTGGACTCGCGGTACCACGTGACAAAAGTGTATAAAGCAGTAAAAAGATCCATTACCCCAGAGGTGTTAACGCCCGCTTCGTCGTAAACCCTTTCGGAGTCATCTTTATATTAAAAACTTTTTTTTTTTCATTAGCCCCACAGCATATATTAGAGTAGGTAACCTGAAAAGTATGCATGGAGACTCATTTCGAAAAGTTAAAGTATAAAATTATCTTGCTCGTTTCGATGATTTACGAGAGGTCATTAAGTATAGATCACTATTAATAAAATAAAATATTTTCTAAATATAATATTATTATTTCCGAAAAAAAAACCGTAACATTAATTGTTATTGGTACTAATCTAAATTTCAGTGACGATTCCTGATCTCAATAAATGAGTTTCCTCCAAATGGTTCTGCTTCGGACTGCCACCATCTCCATATGAAGGATTTCGGACTTATGCCGTGACGATTCTCAAAAGGTCATGAGGTGAAGAATAGACACAACCTATAGTTGTAAGGAATTACACATTCGGTAGTATAATAGATATTTTGAAAGTGGGGTTTGTTGAATAATTTTTTATGATCATCTAAAATAATCAACTTTATAGGGAAATGCAATTAATTTCAGAAACTTGTTGCTTATATTTCATTATATTGCTCCTTTGATGCCTACTGTACAGATATCTGAATAGATGGAATTAAATTGAATTTTTGTCCGAAAAAATAATAAGTTTATGGAAGAACTTAACTACACATGGGGGGATAGCCGTGTCACCTTATTTTAATTTTAGGAACATATTCAGCTGTAATTGTAAATGCACAAGGCGTAGTAGTATTGGCGTAGTTGATTTGATCTTTTAGATATGGCTAGGCATAATTTCTGATATAAGATTGGTTTTTTTTCTTTATCGTTATAACCAATAATAATATCACATTAGTTCTGATTAAAATTTGTATAATGTAGCCCAAGTTTTCTCCATTCTGGCATTAACAGAGGATTTATTATTGGCATAGGAAGACATTACTTTTGAAATATAAGTAATAATTGGATTTCAGTTAGAATTTGGAATCAGTTAGATACGGGAGATGTAAATAAGTCGATTAAATTTTTTTAATCCTTTTCCTAATCTCAAAAATCTTGGTATCAGTCTTGATCAAACTTTATCCTGAAAAACACACATTGCCCAAATTTCCAGACAAACCATAGCTACCTTAAAGCAATTCAATAGAATCCATTATCTCCTTCCACAAAAAACCCGCCAACTCTTAGTTTTCTCTCTTGTTTTCCCCCACTTTGACTTTGGCTCTCGGGTTTATGGTGGTCTCTCGGGTAATCTCGAATCTAAACTTGAACCGCTAATGAATTGCATAGTATGATTTATTTTCAGGATCACCAGAAATACGCATATAACCCAGTATTACACCGAGCTGAAGTGGCCATCCTTCCTAGCTTCCTTTTTATTCCAAGCAATTAGCATTTCAAATTCTCTGTCCAATACCGTACTAGAAGGTTGAGTTTATCTGAAATCTATCCTCCATCTCACCAAACTGCGGCGTTTGATGAATCGTTTTTTACCCGAGCTGCATATCTCTGGTTCCCTCTAACATAGGTCATGTACCAACCCTTTCCTCATTTATATCCCTTATATGTCACTACCTTTTGCTTCACTAATCCACCCATTATTATAATAGTACAGATATTTTGAAACATCAACTGTTACTTGGAAATATTGAAAAAAATAAAATAATTGGTGTTCAGGTTTAAACTCCTCACGATAACCAAACCTAAATTTTACCGACATGAAAAGAAGTTTCAGCGTTAAAATTAAGTACATACAAGTTATTCTAAAATTAGAATTAAGGTTAGAGAAATCTATAAAAAATAATATAAACATAATCATAAATAAATTTACTACAACTCATTAAAATTTCTAATTAGAATTATATAATTTTTTTATTTATATTTCTATCAATACATTTTAGACTGACAGACTAAACACATATGATAAAATTACTTAAAATAAATTTCGGAATCTTAAACTACAAGCACTAATACATTTTGTTTAATGATGGGGACGACAATTAGTGATATTACATGAGTCTAAAAGTAGAAAATTAATTGGTAGAATTGTATAAGTCAGTGTAATTGTAATAAAAACAAACTACAAGATTAATGGTATTAGTTTGTGCTTTATCATCAAACAGGGCCCTGACATCTAAAAGAACGAAAGAACATGTAATGAGTATTCCATAGCAACCATAGCGCATTAGTAGCTAACCTTAGAATGAGATTTGACCCGTGCATAATTCGAGCGCTATCTCAAAAACGGTTTATTTTTGTACTTTAAAAGACGTGCCTGGTTTACGTTCTGCAAGAAAGTATCCAGGTATTGATGGCGCCGAAATATTAAAAACTTCGATCCGTCGACATGCTACTACCAGAATTTTTGAACCTCTCAATTTTCTTAATAACTTTTATTAAAGTTCCAGTATGAGTTTAAGTATTGAAATTGAGATTCGTCAGTTCTATATGAAATTTTCAAAAGTACAAATTGATATTAGTCAGAATCCATCGCTCTTAAGAGCTGGAAAATGGATTGATATAACCATAACATTTTTACATGTACGATATGTTAGTATTGAATGATGTAGATTTGCAGTAGACTTATTATAGACTGTATAAAAATACATTCATTACTATACATGTCATGTCATATTATGTAAACGACCTAATGTGCGTATTTGTAGCTGAATGGAATAAATAATGAATTTATCTCGTATGGTAGACAGATCATAATTACTCCTACGCTTATGTCATCGTGAATTATGTATTTGAAATAAACGATGAAGCATTTACATGTGTTAATTATTATTTAAAATTAATGAAATATATTCAATGTACTACAGCATGTTAAATTTAATTTATATTATGTTTGATATCGCTGAAAATTGTATTATTAATAATTGTATATGACACGTGACAGTTAATCATTATATATAATACGTGATATGTAATCGATTCAATGATATATTTTCTGACTTGGTATTTGAATTTTAAAAAAATAAAACATTTAAAAAATAATGGTTTTAATGAAAATTTATGAGCCATTTTTTGGACAAAAAAAATTGTGAATTCGATTAAATAAACACACACATGCCATTTATATTATGAACAAACGAACCACGATGAACGGCTTTCAGAACTTCTTTCTTGCATAGTCTGGTGGCGTTGGTTGATATAGGGAATTCATTTGGTTCAAAGTCTGTTACTTTTAGTTCTATATGACTTCCTGTGCTACTAGATATCGTGAGGGCTACCTCATAAAGAAGATGGATTGTATCAGGATGACACATCTCGACCGGGAGTTGTCGATGTTGCCAGTCATGGAGGAGCCATTGGAGGTGTAAATGCAATTTGCTGATGCAATCCTTCGAACCACTGGCATCAGCAAGTATTGCAGAGAACGGAACACTCAGTTCTTTCCTCATGTTTGTTATGTTTTTTAAACATGCATTGCAACAACAACCAGTCAACAACTGGCTTGCATTTTTTCTACGTCTTTCTACGTCTTTCTTCATTTCTTGTTAACTTATTCATTTAAGATGATTTATAGATTATGTTTAAAAATTGTAGGCGACATATTTGTCTTAATAATTCTTAAAATGTATTTGAAAACTATTAAAGTAATTTTCTAATGTGTGGCTCTGCGTCTGTGTTAATATCAAATTACACCTTATTTACTGCGAATTTTAATATTTACTACTGAATTTAACATTTATTGAGAGATTTTTATTTTATATTGTTATTTCTTAATATTGTTCAATGAAAAATTATTGCAGTAGCTAAAGGATAAGTAATCTTTGGGGGTTGTAGAATGAAGTGTAGCTACGTAATTGGAATCTAACTGGAACAAACCTACTTAAGGGACTAGATCTGGTTAGACAAGCTGCTCCAGGCACCTCCAGGCAGTTAGTTCTGATCCACCAGTTCTCTCATCTCTTCGGACGAATGGAATATGCTCCAGTAGAGATTTGATGGGGGTGTTTCATCGGTTATGAGTAATAATGGTTTTTGTTTATATTAATTACAATTTTAAATTTAAGATGCAATCAAATCATTGACCAAATCTAAATATATCCAATTCTTCCATAATGTCTATTCTCGAGACTTCCTTATTGTTATGTTTATTCTATTGCTGTTTGGTTGGGGTTCATCCTGACCACTCGTTCCCAGCGTTGGTTTATGAATAGTGGCAACGGAGGCCTACAAAAAAGTTTCCTCGTAGTAATCAACTCAAAACTACATGCCACAGAAGATAGGCCTTCAGTTTTAGGGAGTATTACTACTCTGGCTTATTCAATTTAAATTATAATGTTGTTGCCTTGAAAAACATCAAAGAAGAAGCGGGGACAAACGTTGAATACGGAGCCTAAAGGCAGTAAACTATCTAAAAATCCACATCATTATTCAAAATTCAAAGAACCTTCCAATGTAAACTGTTCATACTGTATTCAAAGAGGTAAATACATTTTTCTAATAGAAATTTAATAAGTTTCTTTTTCAAAAATGGATCGGAAAAGTGAGACTCCAAAGATTACATTTTGCGAACCAGTCAATATGTTCAGAAAATTAAACTCTAAAGCATTGATTAGAACAGAAATTTTAAACTACAAAAAATAACATTTAGTGAGTAAATTCGGACATTTAAAGTGAAATAACCTGTAAAAAAACAAAACAAAATCTGTACAAGTCAGAGCGCAGCAATTTTGACTCCCCAAGAAGTTAGTCTTGTATTGAAAAATAAAATATTATTTTATTGACAAGTCATTTGGGATGAATTTCCGGTTAGCAAATTAATGACTATTAGAAAAACATCTAACCATGGACCACGTTAAATTGTTCCGATCGCAGGAAGAAGTTTCCAATAGCTAGATTAAGAATAGGACATACAGATCTTATTCATTTATATCCAATTAACAAACAACCACCTCCAAAGTGTGAACATTGTGATAATGTACTTAACTCAGCCATGTTATCCCAGAATGCTCTATCTACATTACGGATTTAAGTAGGTTATGAGCAGGCCCAGAATTATCAGTGGCTCTGAATGATGGCAAAAAAAAACAACATAAAATAGAATTAATTTTTTTAACAAGGGATAATATGTTAAACAAGATTTAAATACAAGTTTTAAACTAAATGACGATATCAAATTTAAAGAGTTCAGATAACTGTGAATTAAAAAATAAAATGATAGATAAATTAAAGGAAAACATAATAATAAAGATTACGAAATGTCAAAGGGATAAATCCAAATATCTAGGAAAATAAAATAAGAAACATAGGCGTTGATGACTGTTAGGTTTTACGTCCTTAAGCCCTAACAAACAACAACTTCAGCGAATTTAATTGTCCTTTAATTTCATTATCGATCTTGATTTATTAGTCTCTGGTGCCAAGTGATTTTTTAAAAATCCTTTTGTTATTACTAACTTCAGTTCCTTTCTTTTATTAAAAATACAATCTAGTGCTTCCTAATGTCCTTTTATGACCTTAAAGAATTGAGTTTTACTCTATTTATGATTCTATTTTTTTTTTTAAATAGTTCTAGTCAGACAAGAATGTCAAACGAAAAGTTTAATGACTAGGCCATTGGTAAAAGTTACCATTCTTTTATGTAGAACTCTGAGATTACCTGAGTATGATAATAAAAAGCAAAATACGAGAATAAACATTGTTCGATTACCGTTATTTTTTATATCAAGAAAAAGCTTCAAATAAAATTTGTCACAGTAGAAATAAAATAAAAAATATTTAAAAATACATATAATTGTATATCCCTGGAAATTTTATTGGTGCAAGAAAATATCTTCTTTTTTTTTTTTTATTTCTAAAAATTTACAACTGTATTTAAGAAAAAATAAGTTAATGTGAAAAGCTATAATAATATAAAAAAATTGTTAAGAAACTAACCATTGCTAGCACTCTAATAACAATTTTGCTCTAAAAGATCTCCAGGCAAGGCTAGAAACTAAAGGGTGTGGGTGATTCAGGAAATTTTCATGGCAATTTCTATCAATTGGGTGATTTTAATGAAGTGGGTGGTTTGGAGGGTTTTGTAGCAATTTTATCTGGTTCTGGAATGATCGGTCAAATATGGAACGTTACGGTCTTTATAGGTGATTTATTCATGCTAAAGTAAGAATCATTGCGGATTTTGGATTATGAGTATTGGATAAAAGAGGAATTAGATATTACTTTCGTAGAAAGTGTATTCCCTAAACCTAATCCTCATAAAACTGAGGAAATACCAGAGTTTTTATTAAAATTATAAAGTAAGAGTTCGCCCTCCGAAGCCATAAGTAAAGTACTGAGGCAGCTGATTCCATGTCTTTTAAACAACTATATATATATATATTTTTTTTTAATGATAATTATATAAAATAAAGTAGTAAAAAAAGAATTCTCCTGAACGGACGAACAGGTAGGAGTAGAGAACTTGGCATAGACTGAAGACCCACTCACCCCGGACGGGTTGATGTAGTGGTGCAGGTAATCGACTCTGGCCTCTGTCCAGCAGTTCTCTACTCTCTGATCTTCGATCCACAAAGCGTTTGTTACCCTCCCATTGTCATATCGCCTTAGCTCGATTAAAATATGTCCAAAAAAATTAAGAAAACGCAATGAATGATCTGACGTATCTATGACTAAAGGGGCCTCTACATGTTGGCCGAGCCATGGCGAACTCAGACATACGCGAGCATGTGGATGGGTGGCTTGGCTTGGTTGGCCTAGGCTCGTTGCCGATCCGTCGAGAGTCGGTTTTTTGGCCACAGATCAAAGGGGTTCGTGAGAGCGCTCGTGTAGCATCTACACCCTTGTTCTTTGTCTAGTTGCAACTGAGAGCTGTTAGGAGGTTAAAGGTGTTTGTTGGTACTTTTTATAATAAGTTTTATATTTAATCTTATTTATTTATATTTAATTTCCTTTCATTTTATTTTTTTGTAATAAAAATAATAGAATCCAAGTGCAATGGCTGAAACCACTAGTACGTCCGCCATGCTTGCCTCTCTGAATAAAACTGACATGTGGATGGTCCGCTCTTTGTTTGCCGAGCATTTGTACGAGCCTCCGATCCGTGGGGAGCGGCCAACATGTGGATCCACCTTAATATGAAATGATCATGTTTCCATAGAAGATTATTGATTATAAAAGAGTAGAAAAAACAGAAAAAAATGTTCTCATATGTAGTGTATATATGTTCGATCATGAATTGATTGGTATGCTGTGTTTTATAGCAGCCCAATGTATTTGGGCAGCATATAACTAAAGCATACAAATAAAGCATTTCTCTCTAAAAGATTTTTTTTCTCACTGTTATTGATGGTGTGGAAAAATCAGATTTTAGATATTTTTAGGAGGTCTAATGTTCACAGATCTATTATTTTATAAATTGTGATTCATTGCTAACTACGATTATAAATATAAATGAATAATCTTGTACAAGATATTTCATGATTACTATTCCAATAATTATCCTTAATTTAATTTAATACAAAAAGTTTTACGCCTTGGAATAATATATTGTATACATTTTCATTTATACATATTAAAGGTAATTTCCTGTTTATTTATTTTTTTTTATGAAATATTGCTATAGTATACTGGTCTTAAAAGTAGCTGTAAGATTGAATGAATTAACTGGACAAATGTTTTAATTTCCTATTTATTTGGTGTGTTGAACTGCATAATATATAATGAACTTGTGTTTTGTTCCAGGCGAGGTAAGAGAGAGAATGCTTTGTAACGTTGAAAGCCGAAGTTATCCCTGGTAAATATTTTAATTAGCCAAGTTCCAAGAAAGCCTAAAGGACTTTAGATACTTCAAGAAGGCACTTCCGCAAGACAGCACTTAACTCCTAAACATATTCAAATCCAACTTCAACCCGTATTTTGAAAAGCACTGCTAGTTGTATGTCTTAAATGTTTTGAAGAAAAAACAGCAATTTATCGATGATTGCAATATTTGCTTAGTTTCTTTGCAAATAAACATATTCCTTTGCAAATAAAAAAAAAACTTTCATTTCATAATCCTTTTTATTTCGTAGACTTACAGAGTTACGTAGTTTCATTGCCTATCATAGATATTATTATTATATGGGCGACAGACCATGGGCGTCTAAGTCCTAGCGCGATGTATTAGAATACTTCTTATTTTCAACCCGCGTTTGTTGACGTGGCTTTTTCGTAGCGTAGGTTTGTCACTCCCACGCCTATTTCATGCGAGTGCCACCCATACCATATATATTTTCTATAAAACTGATCTTTGTTAATTTAATCGCGGCTAAATTTAACTATGGTACTATAAAGATAGATTATCCTTATGTTTATTATAATCAGATAAGATATTCTCTTGTTAATGTATTTTAGGCTTTCTTAGGGCTTATAGTAGTTTGCTTCATAATTTCAGTGCAAATATTTTATGAAAGAAATTAATCGTCTAAATAAATAATGGTATTGAAAAAAAATTATTCAAAAACTTGAATTAAAAATTATTTATGTTATTTTTATATATATTCTAACATATTCAAAATGATGAATTAAATTTTATCATTGATATTTATTTTTAGATATAACTTTCATTTATATTTTCTCTAAAATATTTTAGATATTTATTCTACTCAGTTTCACTTGGTTCAAGGGGTACATAGACAAGTTTTCAGAATCTCACTCCGAACGAAAATGTGAAAATATTTTGTTATATAGAGAGGAGTCCAGACTCCAAATAAATTAAGTTGAAAACTGGTTTTTAAGAGTTTCAGAAGGCGCTAAAAATAAATATGATTTGTTTTTATAAAAAAAAAAAATATATCTACTTTACATTAAGCCTCATTATGTTTTTATAATTTTATGTGAATATAATATCGTTTAATGGAATCTGTAATATTTTTTTAAAAGAAATAAATCCATTGATCTATAATAGCCCATAATAGGAATAAACCTTTCTGAGCTTAGCGCTAAAAATGCTTAGTTTTGTTAATATATATATTTTTTTACCGGAATAGTCTATAACCTTTCCGGGAAAGTCCTGAAAATTATCAAAAACCCCACCACAATCGGATGAACAGTGTTGCAGTGCATAAAGTACGAACAAACAATTATTGATTATTCTATATTGGATAATGGCTTTGGTTTGTTATTACCCAAACCATATTATAATTATCAAGTCTATATGTTTTAATCAAAGTTGAAATTTCCTCATAATTCTGGAGTATATATTCTGTCATTACTCTTAGAAGAGGGTTCTTCATGCGGACGGTGAGTCGGTGAGTGGCCGTACACCTGTTCCCTGGCACCGGGCAATTAATAATATTAAATGGAGCCACTGTAGCCATGGATATGGACACTGGGGTAATAAAAAAACATTGCAACAATAAAAGTCAGCCGTTACGGAGAAGGAGTGGCAATAAACTGATGGGACTGCGGCTGCAATCTGCACTCGCCCGCTTAATTGTCCCGGAACAGGAATTAGTGATAAACTCCCTTCTAATGATCTTCTGCTCCTCAGCCACATATACTTTATACCAGGCCGCCATATCTGTGCTGTAGATGGTGAATTGAACAAGTTTATGTAGTCCTTCCATTAAATAGGTATCATAACTTCCTCCTCGAATCGCTGTTATGAATC
The DNA here is from genome assembly GCF_000696795.3 of Halyomorpha halys. Taxonomy (NCBI): domain Eukaryota; kingdom Metazoa; phylum Arthropoda; class Insecta; order Hemiptera; family Pentatomidae; genus Halyomorpha; species Halyomorpha halys. The sequence continues at coordinate 26,205 of NW_027115943.1, forward strand.
CTTCTACGTTTAGGTCCATAAAATTACATTATTAATAGTGCTTAGTTATGAGTCCCTGTATAGGAATTATGAGGTTATTAGATATCAGCTATTTGTAACTTCTGGCTAATGTATTTTTATTTTAAATTTATAAACATCTATCTTTAACTGAAGCTGGAACAGGTCAGTGAATGTGTGGAAATATCAAAATGACATGAAAAGTATTGGGGACATGATTTGATTTTATAATTATCTTTAAATCAATATGTTTCTGGTGAATTGAGTCTTCGTGAATTTTGTTTTTCTACTATAAATCTATTTATTATGTAGACAATGGAGGGGTCTCCTGTGATAAGGAGGTACTTCTAAAAAAAATAGTAATTTACAAATAAAAGTTTTTTCATATTTAGTTTTTTGAGATAACCTTTTGTATTTTCTTTTTTTACATAAATATATTTGCATTTTTTTAATATATACAGTTACATAATATATACAATACATTTTCACAATTATATCCGCATTATTTTTTTTATTTATTTTTTTTTCGTACTCCTCTGACGAAATAAGTTATTGAATACATACATATAGGAGTTATGTGTATATCTGATAGTGAAATAGGTGGGTATTAATATCTGCTTTTATTTTTTTATTTTTCGTAACCTCCTTTATTATTAAATTTATGCAATTCATACATGCACATGCATAGAAATGACAAATCTTAATATCTGCATTAATCACCTTGAGTTATTTGGGCTCCGCTCTCCACTTCTTATAGTGGGAACGTATCTTAAGTCAACATATAACACATTAATTTTAAGAAACCGACAAATATAAACTAAACAGAGGATTTAAATCTTATTAATTCTCAAGGGCGTACCAAGCATCAAAACTAGAGGGGGAGGAAGCAAACCATAGTCGTTCAGATTTTAACATTACAGCACAAAAAAGCGAATGAAACCAAAATTTTAAGAAAATTATATATAATTATATCAGTGTTTTATTAGTCATTACAATTATTTTCTGACAAAAAAAATAATTTTTATTAAAAATATATTCATTTATTTACTTCTAGGGAGGATCAGCTCCCGATAAATAGTAAGCCCATGAATAGAAACATTACATACACTGTTAGGTTATAAAATTTAATGTTGAAAATAAACATTTTAATCAATCTTCATCTGGGTGTACGTCATATTGTAGTGCACAGTTTCTCTATCTGATGAATCTTAGATTGTTAAATATTGAAGACTATTATTTGAAATCTTATTTTCTACGTACATCTGGACGATGGACTGTATCCTTCTTACACCATTATGTTAGGTAGAGATGCATCTAGTGTAAAACATTGGAACTAAAGGCCAGAGCTTTAGAGAGAACCTTAGCCAGAGAACCTTTTTCTTATACTGAGAATCTAGTCTTACAGAAAAATGGCCAAAAAAGCTGTTACTTAAAGAAGTAGAAATAATCAAGTACAAATAATTTTAATACATTTGAAAAGAAAGAATTTGATGAAAAAAAAAGATCTAAGTTTTTTTAAGGTATTATAACTAATTTTAAAAAGTAAAGAAATCTAAGAACTGAACAACTTTATTTTAAATTATTTGTATAGAAGCCTGCACTGAATGATTTGGAAGATAAAAGAAGGAAACATGAGGAAGTAGTTAGGTGCAACATCTAGCCAAGATGTTTCGAAAAAGTCGTCACTACAAATTTTTTAAGTGGCTGGTAACGATTCCCTTGCTTGAGCCATTTTTAGAAAAGGAAGTTATGGGACTCGTGACTGCAGCGGTGCTTGTTCGAATTCGGTCAGAAGGGTCGACTTTTATACCTGTGGCGGTCCCACGACCTGAAAACGTGACTTCCTACCATGGTTAGAATAGGTTGGTTACCTATGCATAACCACCCACCCCCTGTATGTCACAAAATAATCAGGAAGAGGTCATTAAAAAAAACCCTGGGTGAGCCGACTATTTTGAGGAATTTAAATTTAATTGTCAAGACAGCATTTTGGAAGTTGCTAAGCGATAATAGAATACTTGGGGAGTATAGGGCAATGTTAATTCAATGTATTTTTCTCAACCAATAATTCTTTATTCAATGTACGGGGTTTTTAATTTTCCATATTCTTAGTTCCATACTAACCCCATTAGAACCAGCGAATCCTTGGCTGAGATGGTTCAGTGATTTTAGTCAATCTTTCGTCGATGTTTTTACTCTATTTCTAGAAAAAGAGGCTGGTCAGCAGTGCAGACTAATTTTCAATATGATGTCTTGTCATAGAAAACTTTGGTAATTTCCGAGGAGGTTTTGATTAGCAATCCTCTACTCCCACTTTCTTCTCTCATGAAATTATATAGGGTACTTTTTTTTTTTTAGAGATGATAATATTGACACTTTTCGCCTAGCTGTTCATTGTGTTTTTAATGTAACCTCTTTGAAAAAAAAAAAAAAAAAAAAAAGGCGGCCTTTAAGGTTGAAAACGGGTTTTAAGAATTTTTACCGCTCCCGCAAATGACCACGAGGAGGCACTTGGGAGGCAGTAACAGTTGAGAAATGGCTTTTAATTACTCTTGAAATAATCAAAGAGTCCCCTTCCTCTTGGCAGAATCCTCGGATTCTAGGGAAGTCAAACAGAATTAAGGCGGAGGTTTGTTTACTTTATGAATACCTTTCGGTGTCCCGTCATTTCTGGATTAAAACTGCTACTTCTCTGTTAATCACCCAGTGCCACCCACTCCGTGCTCTTTCCATTTTATTACTGCAATTACTAGGCATTGTATTCTTAACTTAGCTGCCTCGTTAAATATCTTTTATATTATACCATTTTTTATTGCGTTGCTGAATAATATATTTGGGGATCCAGAGGATGGTCAAGAGAAAATTAAACAATCTGGAAATTGTTGTGTAAATTGTCAAAGTGTCGGCCCAGCTTTCAGGCATGCAGAAAAAAAAAATACTGAGAGACTTTTCAGAATGGATAATATTCTTTTATGGTCTTTATTCCCGAAAAGTTTATAATGGTTTTTATGTTTTTATATTGTATTTTTTGTTTCTATTAACCTCAGAGTTAAACAAAAAATATACTCTCAGTAACGAACGTGGACATGTATTATGTTTAGCATCTCCTGATTTATCATTTATTTGATCTTTCTTTAACAGGATTTCAGAAAGATAACGTAATTGAATTAAGCTAAGATTTGTATAATTAATTTAATCAGGATATTTTTTGGTACTTTTACATTGGTAATCTACAGATATAAATCTGCGTAATAATGTCATCATATAGATACAATTCTAATATTGTAATATTTATCTTTAGTGCACACTTCTCTCAAAGTATCATTCCCAATTTGTTTGGAAGTATCATTTGTTTGTAAATGCCATCTGTTTAGTAAATCTAAGGCTCATCTAATCTATCTAAGCATTTTCCCTCCCTGTTGGTTACTTCGTTAGCACTTATAAACCTGATGATCCATGAGTAGATGGGACAGAGTGTTACCCTCTCCCCCCATCTCACTCAGACTAACCCTTCCTGAGTTATTTCGCTTCTTCCAATTACATTTCACGGTTTACAGAGCTCGGCACTGAGCCGGAACCGCGGTGCACTCCCAGGCGGAACTAAACGGATACACCTTCTCTAAGAAAACATCTATCTCTTTTCTTACCTTATCTTCACCATATAGCACGCTTTGAACTGGTCAAATGAAGGGGTCGATCCTCAGTAGCCAATGCTCAACCGATATAATCTAAAGTTATAAATATAAGTTGTCCAAATTTCAAAATTTGATTCTTGGTTCTAAGACGTTTATACGAACCACTGCAGTTAATTTATGTTTTTAATAGCAATGGTTAAGCTTAAAGTGTTTTGATATTATCATACTTGCGTTCTTTATTAGAAAACTGAGCTTTGGTAAGAAATAAGAGACCACGAACACAAGAACAAAAAGAACTATTAAAATTTTTATAGTGAACAATGAACTTAATGAACAATCCCAAAGGGACTAAAAAAGTAAAAAAAAAATTTCAATTTTACCTTGGCCCATCCTCATTTCTATCAATGTTTTCCATAGATTAATTTTTATATTTGTCTATATTATTTAATTTTTTTCAACAAGATTTGCCTCTTTTTGCACAAATTAGAGTCATGAGACTTAATGAGGCCATTAGAATTAAAAAGAGGTAAACTTTGAGGAGAATACTAATTAAGACGCTAATTATATAAGATAATCCTGAATCAACTCAAAGACTAAAGAAAAATATTGGTATATTTGAAATGAAATAGTTACTGCCAACAGAAATAATAATCATTGTATTATTGAATCATTAATATGTTAATGTTTTATATATTTGTTTATTACTATAGAGGCTTAAAAAAACTAACAGACATAGGAAGGAGCAGATAAATCTTATTACTTCTGATGAGGTGTAGATATCAGTTGCAGGCCTACCTTCTACGCCACAACCCCTGATGAAGACCTGAAACTCAGGTCGAAACGTCGGCATAAAATAAATAAATATGGTTTTGTTTATTTATGTTGTTCTTTGCTGACCGCACCC
>NW_027115943.1:30916-35143 GCF_000696795.3 Halyomorpha halys
ACTTATTACTTCTGATTGGAATTGTTGCAGATTTTTTAGAAATTTTATTTTTGTATATCCGTTTATTTGTTGTCTGTGGCAATCATTCTGAGAAGGCAACAATAAATCTTTAGTAATTTCGATCGTTTATTTAAAATATGAAGTAATAATCTAATTCATATAATCATTACACTTTCTTGAAACTGGTTATTATTGTTTAAATAAAATACATTTTATTCAATTAAAGTTTCAAAATAATTTAAATTTCTTTATTAAGTCCAACGTTTCGGCCAGTTCGGCCATTCTGAAAGATTGGAGTACAAAATTACCCTATTTTGTTAATTTAATGTGAAAATTGACAAAGTGAAATTTTGGACTAAAATTATTGACCTGGGCAGAATATCATAAAGTTTTTTACAATTGATTTTGTTCTAAATGTGTATTTAAGATTGTCCTGAACTTCTATACAAGATCCGTAAATTCCTACCTCTTACATACTTCCTAATTATCCGATCTTATCTCTCCGACCGATTATTTCAAATAAATTATCCCTATTCCGTCAGTCTGCTGGTGTATCTCAGGGTAGTATCCTTGGTTCTATCCTTTATACAGTTTTCACAGCTGACATCCCAATCCATCCTAACACTATCCTCACCACGTATGTCGATGATACATGTCTATTGTCAGTGAACAATGATCCTTACATTGTAACCCAAACCCTCCAATCCCACATCAACACCCTTGAAGAATGGTGCCAAAATTTGAGGATTAATATTAATTCCAATAAATCCCATCAAATCACATTTACCCTTCGTCGTAAACCAATGACATCTTGCCCTACAGTATCCTTTAATAATACCCCACTTATTCCTGTCGAACAGATCCGTTACTTAGGATTACATCTCGACAAACGACTGACATGGAATACAAGACTGAAAAGGCAGGAAACTGCTCGTCGATTTCGACTATTACAACATTTACTAGACAAACGGTCTAAATTCCCAATCCATTACAAAAGACTGATGTACATGGCAGTTATAAGGCCTATCTGGACATACGGAGATGAGCTTTTGGGCTCCACTAAACCATCTAATTCCTCCCAAATCCAATCCTTATAGTCCAAAATCCTTCGTAAAATCCTTAATGCTCGTTACTTTGTCATAAATCAAGTCATTCATCATGACCTCAATGTCCCATATGTTGCCGATTTGGCCAAAACCCGATACCATTCCTTCCATGGAAAACTTCCCAAATCCACTTGTTTCTAACCTGGCTTCTCCTACATTACCTAATAATCCCCCTAGGCGTCTGAAAAGAAGATGGCCTCGAAATCTTCTCCTCTAGAAATGTTATTGGAGTTCTATCAGTGGGTAGATTCTCCACATGTTTTTATGATGTCACTATGTCACCTACAGCAAATTTACTTGTTGTATATATGTGTATACAGTTGTAAATATCAATAAATAAATTATTAAAAAAAAAAAAAGTCCAACGTTTCGACCATTCTGAAGGATAATCTTAAATCTACATTTAGAACCACATCAATTTTAAGAAAACTTTATGTAGGCTATTCTGCCCAGTTCAATAACTTCAGTACAAAATTACCCTATTTTGTTAATTTAATGTGAAAAATTGACAAAGTGTAATTTTGGACTAAAATTATTGACCTGTGCAGAATATCATAAAAAATGTTTGTATCGTGTCACTATGTCACCTGCAGCAAATTTACTAGTTGTATATATGTTGTAAATAACAATAAAATAAAAAAAGAGATTGTGCTGGATTATGGCCGAATTTGCCGAAATATACAATCAAATATAAATTGCATTGAGACTTAATATGATAAAATTTATTTTATTAAAAAAGTAATAATTTAAGGCGGAAGTTGGGATCTTGTTTTGTTATTTTGATATAGGAAGTCCAATCGTTTCCCAAGCGTCAAAGGTTTTTTACTGTGTCTGTCCGAGTTGGTTATGAAAACTGGACATAGCCCACGGCGAAATTAAAACCATAATAAAAAGATAGGAATTAAAACATTAATCCTCATGATTCTTTGTTAACTGTCCTAGACAAGGGAGAAGATAGGGCTAGAAACAGTGGGAACGGAAAGGGGAGATTGCTGTATCTGCCGGCTGATCTAGAGCGACCATTCACAGCATTATCGCTACTCGTCGACAGGAGGGCGATTATGGCCTTGCAAATTCTAAATCTTTACGGCCAATAAATTTCCGGTTCTATTGAGCCAGCTGCCAATTTGATTCTCACCTGAAGCAAAAATATGAACCATTTATCAGCTAATTAGGCAGAAACGTCCCCCTGCTCTTTCATCATTTATCACAGAATCGATCACCATTCAATGATGACTGCTTTATGTGGAATACAGGCCTATTACTCTGACACAATGTAATTTTTAAACAATAAATATATGTATTTATTAGCTAGCTACTAGTTGTGTACCGTGGTTTCGCTAGCGTTAATTTTAATAATATATCCGATTTTCAACACGTGATGAGTAGTTGACAGGTGTGTGTTGTCAGCTGATTAACATCTTAAATTTATGTTGAAAAATAAAAGGACCATTTACTAAAACATATTCAATATGCTATACGTTTGTTAATTCTGGTTGGTTATAGATGGTTATTAGTTGTGTTTTACAGAAAATTCAATTGCAATTGTATAAGTATGACTTTATAGGATATATATAATTTTCAAATTATTAAAAAAATTAAACTAATTAAATGCGTGGTTAAAATTACAAAAAAAAAAAAATGTAAAAATTACTACATATTAATTTTAGGTTAAGAAAATATCCATAGTTGCATATTATTTTTTTCATTACCTTTATCTATGTACCATATTATTTATTTTACATTGTATCTGTTATTGATCGTTTAATAGTGTTACTATATTTCTAAGTATCGTAGAAAGCTTTTGACAGATGGTATTTGGTATTAAATACATAGTACAATTTATGGCTATACTTGTTTAAATAAATCTAACTTTAAATAGTAAAATATATACATACAATTATTTTTTACTAAGTTATAATTAACGACAAAAAACAGATTGTGATTTCAGATAAAACATAAATCTAAGGCTCAAATTCCATATTGTAAAATAAAATAAGTATTTTAGGATAACACATTTTATAATTATCAAGAGGCTGTGCAGGTTGGACAAAGGATACATATTTTGTTTGTTAAGTTTAATTTTATATAGAATGCTAGTTTTACACTTAGAGCTAAAGAAATTGAACAGTTTAATTTTTTTTTAGTATTGTGAAAGTACCGAAGAAGTAAATTTGAAATACGGATTCTAAAAATGGACTCATTGAGAAAATGAACTTTTCTGAATTTTTTTTCTAGGAAAATCCATTAATTGCTGCACTATCTAAGCACCTTCAAAAATAACAAATCTCTAGGGGGAAAACCCTGAAATTGTCTATTGTCTAGATACATATGGCCAGCGATGTCCGTCCAAACCCAAATATACAGGATTTTATAGTCGACATAATCTTCCCACCTATGCCTCGATATACCCGTCGGACGTTAACCTATTGGTTAAATATTTATTATTTTTTTAGGAATCCGTTCGTTATTAAGCTCCTTTCATTTGCCGCTATGCTTTAAACTGACTTATATTTACTTGGTTCATTTCCCAATTCTAAATTCTCCGTTGAACTCAACTAATGGGAATGTGTTAGGCTTGATACTGATGAGAATACTTGGTTTTCAAAAACTTTAAGGTACTGTTCCTCACTTAATGTAAGAGTCATGTTTTGCATCCTTGAAGACCAGTAGGAAGCATAATGGTATTTTAAATACTAACTTCAGGTTTTTAGACGTAAATCGCAAGCTAATCAATTTAGAAATTAAAAAAAAACTAGCATTTCCCTTCTTTAACCTCCCCATTATTTTTTAACAAATTTGATAAAAAGTTACTATTAATTGTTTCATATAGCAATTTAACGATCTATGGTGCGGTGAATACTTGGAGTTCTGAACCCTCTTTGGTAATAGATGGATTCTGTATTCGCATCAGTATAGCATATGGTATGGAGTTCCATATCAACACTAAGCAATCTATCTGTAGTTTGTATTTGTAATTTCAATGTATGTGTAATTTAAATTTATGGTAACCGGTTCCATAACAGTGTATAACCTATTCTGTTTTATTGCAGAGCGTTTCGACTAACAGCATCAGAATTCTAATTAGCTCATGCATTCGACTGCTGGTATTCATGGCAAT
>NW_027115943.1:36608-38241 GCF_000696795.3 Halyomorpha halys
GACCAAACATTGAAGTCAAATAATCAAGCATGTTTTAAACTTTTACAATAATTATTACAAGAGTGAAAAAATGTACTATAGTTCGCAATATTTTATTTTATATTGGTGGTAGGTAGTGGAGGACTTACGTTGTTCCGTTGATTTACCTCTACAGGGGAGTTTTCCAGCAATTAGACTGACAATATACCCTTTTTTATAGTATTTGCCAGGCCATCTAATGGTTGTAGAGGGACATTAAATAGTAAAGATAAAAGTGCAACCGTATAAAAAGTTTTCCCCCAACGGACAGAATGAATTGCAGGGCTGCAAGTGGCCTGTGGTAACTGCGACCACACAGTCTCTACGCAATGCGCGCCGCACTTAATCTTGAGGAATTAATCTCTTTCTGAGCAAATTCCTTTAGAGGTGAGTCACTGAGCAAACCGGTATTAGTAACATTTAACATTTAAATTAAATATACCAGTAACATTCAGCTTTGAAAGCACGGAGCATCGTTAAAATGGGCTCATGACAAAGGTCTCATTGTTAACAAAGATAAAAGTCATTATGTTGATAAAATCACTCCATATACCTTTTATAGACAACACTGAAATTAAATCCTAAGATATAATTTCAGTTTCACCAACATTGATAATATAAAAATATATGGAGCTGTAAAACACTAAATGTTATAGAAAAATATGAATATCTAGGTGTTACTTCGGATACTGTTTTTTTCTGGGGAACCACACATTGTAAATGTTTCAAAGAGATTAAGAGTATGCTCACATAAAATTTATTACCTCTAATTCGTGCTTTGTAGAGTAACTTTAATAATGGTGTATATATTTGATATTATTATATTATTTGAATCGATATTATAGGATCGAATGTTATGGTGCCAGTTCTGGCGGTCATTTACCAAAACTAGCAAATCTACAAAATCGAACATTGAGAACAATAACGCAATAATAAAACAGAAAATTTTACAATCTTAGGTACTTTGTCATCTAAACTATTATATTTATATAGAATTGTCTATAAATATTAATTATCTATAAAGTTATAGAGGGAAAACCTTGGCGGTTGGTAATGGACGTTGACCATCACATCACCTCCTTGTATAAAGGAGTGGTTAAAAAACTTCATGGAATGCATTATTTTATTATAATTTACACTGAATTCGAGATCCTACAAAGATGTGGTATGGCATAAATTTTTCAGGAGCAGTTCATTCAACCGCTATATTTTCAATGACTTCCTCAACCCAAAAAAACTTTTTTTTTTTTTTTTATTGTTATTTACAACTGTATACACATATAAACAACAAGTAAATTTGCTGTAGGTGACATAGTTACATGATAAAAACATGTTGAGAATCTACCCACTGATAGAACTCCAATAACATTTCTAGAGGAGAAGATCTCGAGGTCATCTTCTTTTCAGACCCCTAGGAGGATTATTAGGTAATGAAGGAGAAACCAGGTCAGAAACGTGGTTGAGAATTTTATTATGGAAGGAACGGTATCTGGTTCTGGCCAAATCGGCAACATATGGAACATTGAGGTCCTGATGGATGACTTGATTTGTGACAAAGTAAGGAGCATTAAGGATTTTACGAAGGATTTTGGACTGTAAGGATTGGATTCTGGAG
>NW_027115943.1:40756-56279 GCF_000696795.3 Halyomorpha halys
TGATAAAGTAGTCCCTCTTATACTAATAAGAAAATTCTTCAATATTTTCCAAGTGAGTATAAGAAAATCTCAACGAAGATTTTTATGAGCGGCTATAAAAGACGAAGGACAAACCCTAATAAGGTTAATATCTTTAATTAGAATGCCAACATTTTTATTAATTAAAAAAAATTGGATACTGGAAGCTTTATTACTTTGCATACGCAAATACAAAGAAAGCCATTGATTATTTTATTATGTTCATAAATTCTAAATACCTAAGAACAAAAAATATATTAAATACAAATACTTTAAACCTCTTAATACGCCCATGCGCACAGCTTTATAAAAATCCGTTTGCCCGGAATAATTTTCGCTCAACGCGTAATTTGAAAAAAGATATGTTCTGAGATATACCTGATATAAATGAAATTTATTTTAAAAAAGACAGAAAAATACATTTGGAAGGCTCAAGAGCTTGGGAACCAGATTATGTTTATGTATTTAGGATCATTGACATTGTAATAAGTTGTTTTTATAAAGTATAATATAAAATAATAATAAAGTTAATATAAAAATATAATAAAATAAAATAAAAATCACAATATTTAGTAGGTACACATATATAGATACTTCAAGATAATACTATATAATAATGCTTCAAGCTCCAAGAATTTCAAAGCTTAACTCCGCAATTCTATAAATCCAACTAATGTCACCATGAAATGAATGCGAACTAGATATCTGTTTAATATATAATAATAAAATTTACTAAACATATTAGAACTGATAACGAAGTACCACTACGTAATGGAAAATATGTATATGATGACAAGTACGAAAGAACCAATGAAAATCTTTAATAGCGATTAATGGTAACTCAAGATGGTACTGAAAACTAGAAGTATTTTGGGTAACTTTTAGCCTAAAATCAATTCAAGTATCAGTTTTATTAATTTTATATTCTTTTCTAGAAGAAATATTAGAATAGCAATACTTTGTATTGTCATTGTAAATTATTTTTTAAACATGATAGAAAACATCATAGGGTTTTAAAGGATATGGAAAGACCATTACTAAGATTAGCATTAAATAAAAAATTAGATTTTTCTAACCGTTTCCTTTGAGTGACATTTACCATTTTTCAAAAGCAGAAACGATAAACTGAACGAAATTTCATTCTCTTGTTCAATGCACAAACGTTTACTGCAACCGGTTACCCTATTAATTTCTTTTGTTACATATTCCTTTTAGTCAGATGTAGTCCTTTGTAGATACAATGCAGCAGGAAAACTGTATACGGAGCGGTAGGCAACATATAAAAAGTCTGTAAGTGAATAAATTAATCTAGAAACTCTTGGATCACAGACCCATTAATTGGAAGTTAAAAATGAATTTCAAAGTATCCTCAAATAAAGTCATTATAAATGTGAACTACCATTATGTTTGCCCACTCAGGCAAAACATCACAAAGGGTTGTAGATGATAATTATGTAAGTGAAAGGGTTGTTTCCAGAGATGTGACATACTAAATTGAAGGACGTATGCCCTACTTCCTTTGTTGTATTAAATTTTTGTGAAATAGAGGTTTCTTCTTTTCACGAAAATTATAATTAAAAATATACAAATTTTGTATCATTTAAGTGGTTTGTCGCTATGGAATTTCTATATATATTTTTTTTTTAATATGTGAAGGTAGAAAAGTATACAATGGAAGTTAGGGCAATACAAAAAAAAAAAAAGACATGGACTTATACGGAAATTTTATTAGGTTACTAAATGAATTGTTTTTATTAATTTATTTATTCATACTCAAATAAACAAAAAAAAATATACACGTTTTTTTTATTTGAGCAACATGTTCAAAACCTCAAAAATGAATTTTCTATTTAAATTAAGATTTTTTTTTTCTTTCATATTCTAAAAATATGAAGTTTTTCGGTAATAATTAATAAGAGACAATAAACAAAGAGGGTAATTTAATCTTGATCTCGACCAAAGTACCTCCTTACACAACTATAGGTCAAGAAATATTGCTTAAGTACAAAGTATTGAATTTATTATCTTCCATGGATTGTTGTGGTACTGTCTTTTTTTTCTATTTCTATTCTATATATCTATATTATATATATCTATTTCTATTCTTTTCTTTTCTATTCTATTTTCTCGAATGTCTGTTAGATGTCTTCAGTTTTGGTGAGAGAGTAAAGTAGAATATACAATATGTGTAATTCACTACGTTTTTCAAATAAGTTATTTTCTCATCCGTATCTAAGTTAATGAAATTGTACCCTCACAATCATGATCTTATTCTTTCGCAGTCAGTGTTCACTCAAATCACCCATTTGCATACTATTCAAAAAAAAAAAAAAATTAAATAAATAATAACTAAAAAATAATAATATTGGGTTATAGGGTTGGTTTTTTCATTAGAAATGAACCTAAGATTATCTTCCTTTTTTCAGGTAATATAGGTTGTACATTCAATTGTGTAATAAAAAATTCTCTGATTTAATCTTTCTTAAAAAATGCCAGATATCATCACTAAGATTACGATCTTATTTCTAAAGACTAGTTTTTTTAGGAAGTTTTTTTTCCTTTTAATTTGATTCCATGATCACAAGTTTCTTTTTATTATTAATTCAATATGTTAAACTGTATGTATGTTGACTTTTAAATTTTCAATGAGAAAGCCTCAGTTCACCAGGCGTAATGGTTAATAGTTGTGGTGTTATAAATGTTATGTATTTTTTTTTTATTGATGAAATATTATACCTGATTTTAAAAAATGATATCGAATATGGTTTTGATACTGTATATATGATAATATATCTTTGTTATTGTGTTAAGACGGCCTTGGCGACTGCCCAGCGGGCGGTATATAGAGCAGCATATGGTCTGTATGGCGCATGTAAAGCCGACACTACAATGGTACAACATGTTTTCTCTGATTTATAGTGGAACCCATCCTCTGCCCCAATGTTCAACGCTTGTTTTACCAAATTAATTCCCCACTCAGCTTGTTTACACGATAAACTACTGAAAATTCATTCCGGCTGATAGAGGGTTGTTCGAAATTGTTGAAGTGTTTTTGTCTCCTTCAGTTTTGAAATGAATATTTTTCCGGGAAATTATTTCGATTTTGAGGCAGAATCGTTGATACATTTTTCGAGAATTTATCAGGTCATATTTGTGAATTTGAATAATCGATATCCATTTATAGAATAGATTTTTCTTGAATTTACACTACTGAAAAAAATGAAAAGATCACGTTTTGAGAATATTTGATAAGTTATGGGACTGATAAAATACTTTTTATGTCAAACTTTTATAAAACAATATTAAATAAAATAATACTATTTTATATAAACATGAAAAAAATATATAAAATTATTTTTTAACAGTTGAGTTAAATTTACTTTCATTCAGAGATGATACTAAAAATTAATCCAAGTCTTCATCTTTGTTAAATACCATGATTTTATTAAATAACAAAAATGACTGAAATCGACTAATAGATTTTATTATATAATAAAATTATTATTTATAATGGACCCATTTAATTTAAAACGATAAAAAGAAAGGTTAAAAACCATAATATCCTATTTTTTTATTATATATCAAAACAGTAAATGTAGAAAAAGAAGTACATTATATTGCAAATATGCAAATACCATCTCGGGATAGTTTAAACAAAAACAGACTAGTAATGATCTTAAAATTATAAAAAATAGATGTACCTAATTATGAAGTAATTAATAATTATAAAATACGTAGCAACTTGAAAATCCTGAACATTTTTCAACTGGGACACAATTGAAATAAATTCGAGAAAGATGGGATGATCATTAGTTATTGTTTATTTCCAAGTGCTGTTTTTAGTTAAAAAGTCAACTAAAAAATAAGTGATACAAAAAAAAGTTTATAAAACTGGAGGCTCTTTTTTGTAATATCTCATAAATCTTTTTTCAGCATTTATTAGTTACGACTTTCTTTAGAAACTTTAGAAGTTTCTTATCTTGTATTGATAGAATAAAAATACTAAATCGTTAAAATAATTTAATACTGAAACCAATATCTCAGATATTATATTTTGATATTATTCGATTTCAGTACTAGTAATTTTTTTTAAATTATTTTAATTCAGTATAAAATTTTATAAATATAAAATATAATTTTAAAATGTAGAGAAAAACCTTAATATATCTTTTTTTTAGTAAATTTCGTGATAAAAAAAATTAATTAATTTCAAATTATTTTACAAGGAACACTCGTAAACTATATTAAAACCATATAATCAATTTACTGAATACAATTAATTAAAAATTAATATAGAATTATTCTAAATTCAAGAAATTATTATTAGTTCGATTAAATTACTAACTCAGTACTGATCCAACCCAAGTTTAACGGTGCAATACTTTGTAAAGAAGGACAGTTACTAGACAAACGGTTATGCAAGAGGTTGGTTTGGTCAGAATCACGCTCAATACCTAGATTTTTACCTAATTAAGGGTACTTTATGAGACTGGGTAGACCCCTAAGGGTTCAATGTAAATACAGTAAATAATTATCTATCTCAGCTGAATTAGAACCCGGGTCTTATAAGTTAGTAGCACATTGCCTTACCAATGAGCTACCCATTTCCATATTAGTTTTATTAAAAATTAAATTACATATTATTCATTTCACAATGATTGTAGTAATTTTTATAACAGTAAATTTTAGTTACCAATAAAAGTAATTTTTCATAGAATAATATTAATTTATAACTTGGTATTTTTAGAGGTTACTTTCACTAGATTTTTATTTATTATAGTTTCAAGTTTAATAGTCATTGGTCATTGGCTCTATCCCTAGCATGAAAAAATTATTAAAAAAAAAATATATTTTGATAAAACCTTTACTTACTCTTTGATTTTATTTAGAATTATTGCATTATTAATAATATTAATTGATGTATACTCTGTAATTTAGCTTAATTTGAAGATCGTCAACTTTATTATTAAAGAAATTCTCTTATTAGTATAACAAAGATGTACGTAGCTGCAACATTAAGTGGGATGGGACTTACCCAATGATTGCAACCGTATTTTCCAACCATATTAAAATTTTTTAAACATTTTTTTGATATATTTTTTCGTAATTATTTAGGTGGAATATATTAAAAGGAATTGTTTTTTGATTATCAGGATGGGATTAAAATGGGAAACAGCCCGAAACATTGTAGTTGTCGAACAAAATAATGAATTTAATCAATTTATCTATTAATTAATAACACTATATGTGCATTTTGCGAAAATTGTCGTTTTTGGACGACACACCTGATATGAAGAATTATAAAGTACTCTGAAAACTTTCTGAAGTAACTGAAATATTTTTATTTTTAACTCTTATACATTTGAACATTTTACTCCCCTGTCGTTAAACAGCGACGACTGACAACAATCTTTTCATTTTTATTAAATCGACATTATATCCATAAAATATTTTTTCTTAAATTAAAAAGTAAATCAGTTATTGGTTTTAAATTTTATTAACACTTTAGGTAAAATTTTGTACATAAATTTTCGTTGTTCTCAAATTCAAACTTTTTTGGGTTTCCAAATCCTTTATGGAACCTGAGGATTATCTTCGTGAGTACTTAGAACCTAGCTTGACAGCATATTTTATAGTTATTAACTCAATACAATTTATTTTTAGGCAATAAACTTAATGTTGACAGGAGTGTTTGGTATGGATATCAATAGAATTTACATTGCATTTAATCATGGATGAAGTTTGTCGCGTATGGAACACTTCGTGAGCTGCTGTTCCTGTCAAAAGACAAAATCACATTCAAAGAGCTTTCAAAGCTGAGATTACTGAACAGAATTAGGCTGTTCATAATACATCGTCAACCGAATCAGAGTCTGCGGGATCCACTTGTTGCCTTACCCCTGTCGCACTGCTAACAGTCTGTCACTAATACGTTATTTTCCACATAAACAAACCTGCACACTTCACACAAACTTGATGTGTATAGTTCATTGTATATCTTGCATATGATCTAAGAGTTGATAGAAAAATGCATAACATATATTCATAATGAGTATGAGTAAAAACGAATATAAACAAAAATGAAATAAAAACTGTAAAAAAAAAGTTGATAGATCTCGTAATTACATACAATGGCATATATATTTATATATATCATTTACCAAATCACATTAAAAAATATGGAAAGAAAATGTTGCACAAAGGAAAAGCACAACTTAAAAATTTATTACTCGTATATATGTACTATATAGATTTTATACTTCCAACCTTCATGGTAGTCTTACTTGTTTGACTATTCAAACAAGTGATTATATCGTGTAGGTTGGTCAATGTACGACGTGTCACAATCTCACAGGAGGAGATCATAACACAAAAAAATAGGCAATCCTTCCCCGCCGGACCCGCCCTGCTAAGACCCCCGAAGAGCGACGGTCCTATATCACTTTTAAAATATAAACTTAAAACGGGAATAGAAGACCTTAAGATAGTTCAATCGAGCAATATTTGAAAAGCGCCAATGTTTTCTTACTATTTTAAAAAAGGATTTTTATTCTCATGTTGATGATTACTTAATTTCACATTTATTTACTGGATTTAAAATAGTAAACCAGTAAAACAAATTATTAATAATCTCGAATATTTATGTTTTGTTTTTTTTAAATTGAAATCAAATACTAACTTCTCTCACCCTATGCAAGTACACCGTTTTTGGACTTTCTGTAATATTTACAAAAGAATTATCTGTCTTTAAAAATTCATAAAAAAAAAAAAAAAAAAATGACAATAACTTTTATATATTATTTTTCGTTACATGGAGTCCATTAAAAAAAAAAACAAAAGGACAAATAATCAATATTTTATGATATGGAATTACCAAAAAAGATTCGGTTAAATTCGATACCTCGCCTGGTTTTATTTTCAAATTCCGTTTTCCTAAAAATAGGGTGGAAACCACATTTATGTAATAGAAAACACTTTTTGTAATGTGTATATATATTATTATTTTTTTTTATTGTATAATATTACATTTTTTTCATATTTATAGACAATGATAATAGGGATCATAGAGCTCATTCATACCAGATTTACAATTATATAAATTAAAATATAACAATGTAAAAAATAGAAGAATACCAATTTTAAACATATATAAATATACAAATAAATTGAACTTAAAGACTATAACCTCTCGAACACAATCTGTCCTCTGCAATCCATTCAACCTTTAAAACGGTATCACTAAAAAGGTCATAAATATAATACAAAGTATTACACTATAGATGTTCATTTACAATAAAAATGAACCTCTATAATTTTTGCAGGTTTGATTTGATTTTTAGTCATTCCACTGACATTTGCAATATCTTTTGAAGGTATTTATAGTTTCCTTATCATCTCCAGTTCTTCGAAATTCCTAGCTCTAGAAATTCCCACGAAATGTAGCACTTCTTTTTTCTTCTTTACAAAGTCTAATAGGATTTTAATACGAAATCGTATTGGAAACATTCTTAATTGGCCGTGTCCCGAAGGCAAAAATAACCAAAAACAATTCGAAAAAAAACAAAAAAAAAACAGTATAGTATAAAATCGATTCAGGATTAGATTTCCTATACCAGGGGTGGCCAATTTTGGTCGATTGTCTATCGCTTGTATTGTCTATGGTGGAATTTTTACCATTCTGTCTACCATGGACTTCGAAGCAATTGAAGAAAGCAAAACTTACTAGCAATAGTTTAATGCATTCTGGGAATTCCTAGTTTTCTGACAGCCTGACACTGTAATCCCCGCATATCCAGTACAATACATAATGACTTTTGTGAAACACTTGTCACCGGACGCAACTCGTGAACGCAACAGTTACGTTCTGATACACTATCAGAATCAGTAAAAAAAAGACACCCTAGTCCATTGGTAATTTCAGATTTAGTTGCGTTGGATAATAATTGAAGAAGGTTAGAAAATGTATTATAGGTATATATATCAGAGGTGGCCAACATTTCTTTATATTATATCTACTTTTTATTTTAAAAGTGTGTCACAATCGACTTGTTTTCATAGGTGTAGTCTAAGGGGAAATAAGGGGTATGGAATGCATACTATGTTTATACACTGTGTTTCAGTACAAGGTACATTCCAGAGAATATTAACAACAACATTTATCATTCACCATTGTACAAAGTAATCGAGTTCCCATTCTTCTTGTTGAGGAAAATGGAAAACTCAGAAGTACACTGAACAAGGCAATGCAAGGCATGTAACTGATTATGTTTCTTCCACTTTTTTTCTATAGAAAATATTTTTTCCTTTCTAATCACTAGTGACTAGTTTCACAGAAATGTGAAATTTATAAAATTGTGGAAGGATGTATGGCTGGTGTGATGGTTTAGAACTTACTAATTTAGGTTTTGGTGTTGTCCAGTACTGGCTATTGTTCCATTGAGTCATTAAAAAAGCATACTAGTTAATATAAATATACAAAATAAAAATATAATAATAAAGTACGATGGATTTTTTTTTTTTAGCAAATTAGAAAAAACAGATAAAAGTACACGATGGAAACATTCCATAAAAAAATATATATATATGTATGATCCGGGAAACATCCAATTCTATTCTTAAATATTCAATGGGGGAAATGTTTTCTCCGAAAATACAACTTTCAACTGTGTAAAAAATTTCTCCTTGTTTTGTTATATTTTTTATAGAATATAATCTGCAACGTTCGTTCGATACCTATACCAGGAAGATTTCCTGTCTGGGCCTGACGGTTGCGGGATTATTTTGTTTTATTTTTTTAAACACAGGAGGGTGCCTAGAGGGCGGATATGCAGCAGGAAAGTGAACAGGTATCGAAGGGGCATGCTTCTGCCATTTATTGACTTGCAGAGGGGATGAAGCTAATCGATATGTTTCTTCATATATTTTGCCGTTGACATCTACTGCATTATTCTTCTTCCAATCGTATTTCTGTTTGAAATAACAAAACTCAATATTTTTTAAAATCGTATTATTAGTTGATAGGCAAATGTTTTATATAATAATAATGTGAACCCCTACGACCTATGAAGGATCATGGGTTCAGTACATTGTAAGGAAGCACTGTACTGTTTTTAGAACAACGGTTATGCAAGGAGATTATTATTTCAAGATCGCCATAATCCCTAGATTTTTCCCAAATAAAAGTGACCACTTTATGAGGCTAGGTGGACCTCAGGATGGGTCCAGAACCCAAAGAACATTATAATGCTAATTTTATACTGCTTGATGTTATTGTTTATAATTTTATTTTATTTATTAATCTAATTAAAGTGTAATTCAAACTCTCATATATTTACAAGACGTATTGCAAATTGAAAATATGTTATGTTCTTTTAATTGTTCTTAACTTCTGTTTAGGCTGTAAACTAAACAATGAATTAAACAGTAGTTAGATTATCATATTTTTTTTTTACTAATATCAAGAACTCCCTAACCACCCAAACCCACTCGTTTCTAACCTTGCTTCCTCTTCCATTCCTGGCAATCCTCCGAGGCACCTGAAAAGAAGATGGGCACTTGACCTTATATTGTAAACTGTTTTTAGAGTTCTACTACTGGGTAGTTTCTCTACATTCTGTATCATATCATTATGTCATTATGATCAAATTTACTGGTTGTATTTTTTTATACAATTGTAAATATCAATAAATAAATAAAATAAAAAAAAACTAATATCAAGATAAATCACAAATTAGTGAAAATTGAAAGTGCTAAACTTTTAATTTTAATTGTTAAGATAACAATATTATTGTTAACTTTATGTACTTGATTTTTTTTATTATCACATGGTTTTTGCTGCTAAGTTATTTTTCAACTGCTTTTTGACGTGACAACGTCTTATAAATCATTTTGCGGGATGCCATGTTAGAAAAAGTGTCCCGTAACGGAAATTGACTTCGTTTAACATATGGATATTATATCATATGTATAAAAATTAATTAATGTATAACCAAGCAAAAATAAATATCTGAATTCAATATGTGAACTGGTTTTATTATTTCAAATATATAACATTGGATTGATTTTAATTTATATTTATGTAATATTAGCATAGAGTATACGTTGTCACGGAAATATGTCGCCTACATAGGCATAGCACTAAAAAAGGCCTACACGGGCACGGTTTTTTTTTACGAGTAACTTTTGATTATACCAAATGATCTTTTTCGAAATTAAATTGATTTTAAATAATCTTTTTTTTTTTTACTTCAGTCTAATGGGGATGTTCTATTCTCCTGTCATAATAATATTTTAAATAAAAATTAATGTATTAATAAATATTAATGTAGCTAATGGTTAATATTTAAACATTTTCTACGTAGTAATTAACGAGCTTTATAAAGTATTTAATGACTTCTCCGAGCTCTTACATTTTCCAATACTTCCAACCCTTCAAAGGTTACCCCTATGTGGTCCTACCCCACCAATGCCGTGCCCACCTCTCTGCCTCCCCCTTAACTAGGGTACGGCTGAGCTACCCTTATTTTCCAGAGATAGTGACCTCACCATATCGGGGAATTGCTCCTTTTTTCCGAGTCAAGGATCAGAGACTGAGGCCGCTTTTCCTCCTCCGTCTTTTTCACCTGATTTAAACTTAAGTCTTTCTTCTCTGAAAAAGGGAGGAGGGACGTTCCTTTGATCTACGGGGATTTGTGGCCTTCCTTGAAAGACCCAAGTTCACTTAGCAAGAGTCGATAAGTGATCCTGAAACAGTCACAAAAGGGAAAATACAAAATAAAAAAAAAAGGAAGCGTCCTTTCGACAAGGGGCAAATTCCCTCTGGCAGGAGAAATGAATCTATTATCTACTGTATATCAAAAATTCATATTGAACAATTCTAGTTAGAAGAATTTTCATATAATCATAAAACATAATGAATTATTTTATAGAAGAATAAATTCTTGATATTTGGTAAATACATAGCTAGATTGCGTAATAAGTAGACATTATCCAAGTTTCAGAACATAATACACAAAATAGACGATTATTTTGGAACCAACTTGGAATATATAGGAGGAAACATCCTGTAGGCCAGAAATCACTTTATATTTCCTATAATGAGTGTACAATCAATATTTAAATTCAGTAATCAAATGGATTCATTTTGTTCCTTACAAGTTAATACTGAATATCCTATGAAATATTTATTGGCTCCCCTTGAATTTCAATCACTCAAAGAGAGCTCTTGCCTAGATTCAATTTTACCTGATAGTTTTATTCTAGATAGCGAATGTTATTAAATTTTACTTACAAATATTTACTATTCACTCAAAACTTAATCTCTTTGCTTCTACACCAATTATTCATTTATATATAATCTTCTCACTTCTATGGGTCTGGTTTCATTGTTTAAATAAAATAATTTGACAAAGTCTCAAACATTCTTTATAATTACTTTTATACCCTACATTTCGGCCAACCTGGCCATCTTCAAGGCAATCATTTATATAAATTTACACCTCACATCCTACAATTAACAACTTTTTGTAGGCTATTCTGCCCAGGTCAATTGATTTAGTCAAATCAACCTATTTGGTCACTTTTCCATTAAATTTTATTACTTTTAATTACAGATTAACTCATCAAATAAAATTATTAAATTAATCTGTAATTAAAAGTTTTAAAATTTAATGGGACATTGACAATATAGGTTGATATAACTAAATTTATTGAAGTGGACAGAATAGCTGGCACAAATTTTTTAATTGTTGGATGTGAGGTGTAAATTAATGTATACGATTGTCCTTAGGTAAGGTCAGGTTGGCTGAAAGGTTAGATATTTAAAGTATGTTCAAGACACAAGTATGTTTGAAACATTAAAGAATGTTTGAGACTTAACTTGGATATAAATTAGTTTATTTAAACTATGAATTATTATTAATGTGTCAACTAGGATTATGTTTGTACTGCTTATGAGTTTCAATTTTTATACATTTTCTAAAAAGAAAATGAGTATTTTTTGTTTATAGTTTGTATTAGCAGTTAACTTAAGTGCTTAATATTCACTCAAAAGGTAATACTTGTAAGTTAGGGGTCTTTTATTCCAAAATGTGTAGTGAAGAGCTATTATATGTTTAGTACATTAAAACAACATTACAATATTTTTCTTAGTTGCAGAAGGAAACTTTTGATATATTTTTTTTTTATCATGTTCTCAACAGTTTTTAGTGTTATATTTGTTTCACTTTTATGGATATGTTCTGCAGTAATTCCGATATTTCCACAGGTTTCCTAGAAAAACTAATAGATCTAATCATGGGGCCTCAGAAGTTCTTCTAGTCTTTGATGAAAGCATAAAATTACTTCAGCTACAAAGAAATACGGTTTTCCTCCTCCTTTTAATCTGCTGCGAAAAAAAAAGAAAATTAAAAAAAGAAAAAAGGGAACACACCCTACGTAAGATTTAATTAATTAAACTAAGTTCTTTAGAACTTTAAATTAATCTTGTGGACTTGGTATTACAATAAGTTAATTAAGTGCACTTAAATTAATTGATTCATAATATTGTTTTAAAGAAATCTAAAACCTTTTGGAAGAAAATGAATGACTAAATTATGTTATTATTTTATTTAATGATTTTTTTTTAAAATAATGTTTAATCATTATTTTCTGTACAGTGTGGGAATTTTAAAATATTGCAGATGATATAAACATAATATTTTTTTTGAAAATATAAGTGATATAATTGAATAAATACGGAATTAGTATCTCTATTAAAACTTTAGGCGAATAACCTAATAATTAAATAAAATTAGTAGTGTTAATAAATATGAGAGTAATTGTATTTGTAATTATATATAATTAAATAAATGCAATTAAAATGCTATAAGAAAATAAAAATTTAAAGTACGGTCCGCCCGTAGCTCAGTGGTTAAAACACAGTCTTACTAATTAGTTGTCGATTGGCGGTGCCGGTTCGATTCCCGGCCTTTGGGGACTTTTTTCATTGAGTGGCGGTCCCATAACATGAAAAACATTTGACCCTCAACCATGGTTAAGCAGTATAGGGGAATGGTTAGGGAGTCTTGGCCGAAAAAAAAATTAAACTAATTGAAATTTTAATTTCATAAATCAAAATAATAGCGTTATCAGGAAACATTACTTTTACACTGTACATATACCACTGATTTGCCTTAATAGTGGTAAATCAAAAAACAAATCCTTAGTCATATTTTGACACTGACGTGTTCCAGAGATACTACCATAAACAAGAATTGCATTCACTATTGGGGTTTTTCAATGTCCCAAAGCTAACCACAGTTTACGATACAATATGTAGAATGCTTCAAATAGAAAACAATTTTTTTTTTATGTGTGTTACTATTACCAAAAGAGACATATGTAAAAAAACTATGTTCACAAACATTATTGGTGAATTGTAATAAAAATAAATAATTTCAAATAACAAATAATTATTATATTTTTATATTTTAAGAATCTTATTATAACTACATTAATCCTTTTATTCTGCTCTATATCTTGGCGAAGTAAATTGTGGAAACAGTTAGTAAGCATTCATAGATCTCACTCATAAATATTAACACTAAGTGTTATTAATTACGTTAAAATATAGATTCTTCCCTATGAAACCGATCTAGCCCGAACCAGATGCCACTCCTTCCATTATAAGCTCCCTAACCACTCAAACACCCTACTTTCTTGCCTTGCATCCTCTTCCATTCCTGACAATCCTCCGAGGCGCCTGAAAAGAAGATGGCCACGAGACCAGCTAATGTAAATGTCATTAGATTGCTACCAGTGGGTAGTTGCTCTACACGCCTGTAACACTCCATTTTAACTAAGACCATATTTGCTAAATGTATTATGTAATATGGAGTTGTAAATTTCAATAAAGTTATTTAAAAATATATATATGTATATATAGATTAATAAATGATGAAGCATGATTTTAGTTCTGAGACCTTTTCTATTTTCTTTGTCATATTTGTGTTTTAATAGATTCCTTTAAGTTGTTGTTTTTCTTTTCTTCAACTTTATTTCAAAAGGGATAACAGTTCCTGAAATTTAGTTTTAACAATTTTTTTTATATTTGGAGTCGAACTTCAACAATATTCAAGATAAAAAAAGAAATACATCTGACTATATTTCTGTACCTCGGAGGGATACAACACTATGTCCAGTAGTAATTCACATGCTTCAAAAGGATAAAACACCAAGGTGTTCTATCCCTCTAAATGAAAGTGGACTTGGTGTTGTTTTAAAACATGCTATATCCGGTTCTAACTGGTTTTGGACATAGTGCTCTATTCCTCTAAGAAATATGAGGAAAAGCTGATTTTAACTCTGTAATAAAGTCAATATGGAAAAAAATGGACATAGTGTTGTATCCCTCCGAGGTACAGATTTATGTTTGAATTAACCTGTATGTTAACGAATACGAGGAGTTATTGTTATTATATGGTTCCTATATTTATATTTATAATATTTTATAAGTTAGTATATGATTTCTAAATATAAAAAGTCATCAATGAATGGCCACGGGCCTTTTGAGGCAAGATGGAGACTGAAAAGAGCGTTGGATGTAATTATAGAACACTCCTCTCCTATTGTCTCCAAAACTGCCTAAATGACGAAATGAATTGCTCTTCAATTAAAATAATTAATTTCCGGGCTATTATACTTCATTTTTCTTTGTCGGGGCTTGATGGAAAAATTAAGAGGGGAGAAAGATGTGCTCCCCGGTGTCACCTGTTGTCTGGAGGGCACAAAGAATTCAAATGCAAATGAGATATTATGGCATTTCCTAATGGCTCTGTTTAAATTTAAATTCAACGAGCTATAACTCCAAGTGCAGTAATAATTATTAATAACATGTCTTTATAACCGCCAGAATGACAATCATGAAGATAACCCTAACCAATTACGAAACATGCGACTTGATTTGAATAATTTTATCGTTATCGCTTTATGGTTCGATGATATTAAACTTAATCAAAGAAAAATTCGAATCGAAATTGAGGCATTTTAATTCGAAAAGAGTGTTTTCTCCCTTTAAATTTAATAGAACAAAATTTAAATCACATCATTTCAGTATATTCGCTAAAAAATATTTTATTTAAACTTAAAAGAAAAAAAAAATGGTCCCTTATGTGTGAATATATAGAAGCTATTAGCAATAGGAGGGTCCAATTAGAAATGGATCATCTCTTGGAGATAAAGTAAACAAAATTGGATTTAATTTATATAGTTTTATATTTAAATACATACATAGATTTACATTTAAATAGTTTTACTTAAAATACTTTTTGTTTTCTTTTTGAAATTATATTTTTTGATATATGATGCTATCTTAATGGATTTTTTCCGCTCTCTTTAATAGTGTGCATTTAGATAAAAATCTACAATATCCTATGAATACAAAATCATGAAATCCTCTTTATTGTAATTGCCGAAGAATTCAGGATTCACATCTCAAACATCGATATTTTAAATATGCATTAAAATC
>NW_027115943.1:58795-59064 GCF_000696795.3 Halyomorpha halys
CGAACTTGCAACAAGGCGTAACTTTTGGATAAGATGTGTTTTCTAGATCTTGATAGTAATGAAGATTTTTGTTTCTATGTTTGACTGTAAACACTTATAAACTTGCATGAATATTGTGAAATATGTGCGTTGGTGACCTCTGGGTTTTACGCCCTAAAGCCACAACGAACAACAACTTGCATGAATACTATGCATTTGACTAATGTTTAGCATAATTGTCAAGATCTTTTTTTTTTTTTTTTAAAACTTATTACTGCTAATGATCGAAA
>NW_027115943.1:59705-71518 GCF_000696795.3 Halyomorpha halys
CGAACTTGCAACAAGGCGTAACTTTTGGATAAGATGAGTTTTCTAGATTTTGATAGTAATGAAGATTTTTGTTTCTATGTTCGACTGTAAACACTTTTAAACTTGCATGAATATTGTGAAATATGTGGGTTGGTGACCTCTGGGTTTTACGCCCTAAAGCCACAACGAACAACTTGCATGAATACTATACATTTGACTAATGTGTAGCATAATTGTCAAGATCTATTTTTTTTTTTTTTAATTTACAAAGGTAAAGAAAATAAATAAAAAGCAAAACTTAAATCTAAAATTGATGGTAGTTCCTCAGCCCATTTTGGAAGCAAATCATCTACGGCGCTCATGATGTCTACAACATGTTCTATTAAGTAGTAGAGTCGGAATAATATATTACACTCCCAATATATGGAAACAGAAGGAAAGGGAAAGGATGGGGAGGTAGGAGATACTGAAAATATGCTGGAAGTCAAGAACTGGATGGCGGCAGCGCAAGATCATGACGATTGGTGGAAGCGGTTGAGGAAGACCAAGACCTGCAGTCGGGTTGTAGAGCCGAAAAAAAAAAAGTCAGAAAATTTCTTTTTGTCATCATTGCCATTTTCCACTATAGAAATTATTGATTTTTTCGATTATTATTTTTTTAAATATAGAACACCTTCCTAATTAAGACAGATGTACCCTTCGATAACTAATGTCTTGTTTTGTACTATCTTGATTTAATTCAGTCGTAGGATGATGCTTTTACCAATTCTCTTCCATTTATGCAGGTGCTGTTACACGCTAATTATCAAATTCCAAAAAAGGAACGGATTTCAATCTTATGACGTCACTTGAAGTTCATCCAGATGTATCCTCATCCAGATGTTAAAGCTCATTGTGCAGTAGCGTTGGGACGTAATTGGATCTGTCCCTAAGCTACCCATTGAAACGTCACAATTCTTTTCCAATGAAAATATTGTACCTCTTAGGTCTGAATGCTTATGAAGTGAGCAACTTTATGGTTCATAAATATAATCGACATAAAATTATTAAACACAATGCTGGAAAACGAGCTGCTTTGGGCTTTGACACTATAGCAGCAACAACAGTACTTAAAAAAACAATACCCGTACTTTTGTTAACATCTTCATCGTAATGACACGAACTTAAAATTCATTTAAAACTGAGACCGTCCCAAAGCTACCTTACTTGTCACAAGTAACCTCAGTTTATCGTATATAGCACAGGATGTTATTTAAATTAATTCATTATTCATTATAGTTATTCATCATTATCACAATACAATTAGATATTAATAAAAAACAATGAGACAAACATATAGACAATTCACGTGGGACACACGTGGCCACGCCCGGGCAGGTAGCCCTCTCCGGGTATCGATCCCGTGCAGGAGCCTCGCTTAAATAATGAAAGGATTCCTGTTCCTCCAGCCTCCTCTACGTGTGTTGTATATTGAACATATCAATTTATTATTTATTTATCCCCTTCGGAATATATAAACGGTTCCAATGGAACCATAAATACATTATGTATTCCTCACAAATTTACTGGATATGGCCGTACCCCGTTTCTGATGAAGGTACCTGTATTGTTTCATAAATATCTTGTTATAAGTATTAAAATAGGAATGATTAACAAAATATATATTCTAGGTAGTTGAATAATTAAATTTGTGAACGCGTTTGGTTATTTAATTGGACGATAGGTAACATAAGACAAAGTATTTATTTCAATTATGGATTATGTGTTATATATTTTATACGAATATTTTTAATTCTGGTACATAATGCTAGATAATTTAAACATATTCCGTGATATATGAGTTCAAAACCTGGCTATTTAAAAAAAAAATAATAATTCATAGAATATAATTTGCAATATAACTCCAAATATATATTTCTTAATATTTGTTTTTTACTAATTTTTTGTAGAATTTCCTATATTGATTTACTAGTGAGTAATCCCATCCTAATTATGGTTGAGTTGATGTCTTTTAATCTCTCTTTCTCTTTTTCTCCCTCTCTTAACACTTTCTAGGTATATTATTTATTTATTTAGGCTTTAAGATTTATTTATTTTTCCTTTATTATTTATTAAGACCAAAAAGTTTTAAGTCATGACTAAAATTATTACAGCTTTAATCAGAAATTTTCTATTGACATAACTGAAAAATGAACAAGGATTTTGCAGTTTCCGTAAACGCGTGAAAATTTAAATATTAATTTAAAACTCTTGCGAAAATAAAACGAAAACAGTTTATTTCTCTTCTTCCTTTATGGAATTAACAGAAAAGAAAATGAAAAAAATGGATAAATCATGTTTTCCGGTAACTCAACACCTTTTCCCTTGGACTAATAATTTTTTCTCTGAAAATTGTATACATCTATATATTTCTAATTAATAAAAACATAAAAAAAAAATTATAATAGAAAAGAAACTACATTTACAATGTCCAAGACCAAGCAAGTTTTATGACATAAATTAGAACTAATAATTTAAAATGGGAATATATTTATATAAATGATCGTCATTTTTTTTTCCTAGGCTGAATTTCTTATTAATAGTGAAAAATATAGGATTACTTTTACTTGATTTTAGTTTTATTATTTTCAAAAATATACAAAGGTTCATCGACTAAGAAAAAAAAATATTGACCACTCCTTTGATTTCAAGGTTTTTGCGTTTCAAGATACGGGAAATCCAAATCGAGTAAAAACAAAATATTTTATTCTGGAAGTGATTTGTCACCAATATTATATGTCACTAGAAGATGATTCTTAAAATTCACAATTATCGACTACCTGATTAGATGTTTTTTACTGCCATTTATAGAGGGAAAAATATCATGTGTGTGGACTAGATATTTCATTATTTTTAATTTAGTAATAAAATAAAATAATTATTTCAACAAATAAATTATTGACTGATAATTTGCATCACTTTTTCTACTTTCATGTGTTTACCCTCCAGATATAATGGACGTACTTATTTTATGCATTAATAACATCCGATTTTTACAAAAATTAACTGTGTAAGGCAAACCCTTATTATTTATTTATTATTTTTGTTTTGTGGAATATTTTACACTGTTGGATCTATTGATATATTTTTAGAAACAAAATATACTTGCTTCTAAAATATTCTGTCTGAAGGGTGAAGTAACATTATAAGCCTATAAACAGCATAATTTAGTACGGTATAGCGTCAACCTGTACTGGAAGAGTGAGGGTGTGAAAACAGTCACGTGTTGCTCCGTTTGTAGTAGAGTAAAACTAAAGTTATGAATGGAAGAAAGTGTTATATAACCAAAATATGAATTTGAAAAACATTTTAATTACTGGAAGATAATACAATCGATATTCAAGAAAAACTAAATAAATGGCTAATCGTGGTTAAATAAACAGGTTAATTTAAAATATTTTTCAATGCGAAAATCTACCAGCTATGATCAGGAACGAAATATGGAATCACCGAAAATTTTTAGATAAAGACAGGAACTGATAAGAATAAAATTTGTATTGAAATGTTTTTTTATTTTTATTTTCATAACAACTTATACGCTATCTGGTCGCCATAATCAGGTCGATCAACATTTACAATATTCTTTCATTTTTTAAAAACTCCATCAATGTCAAATTCTATTAGTAGCTGAAAAAAAAGTAATAGTTTAATTCTAATAATATTGAACACTAATGGGGTGAAAGCACCTTTAGTAATATTTTCTCGGGATAAACTGGGATGGAAAAACGTCAAAGGCAATTTGTTAGGAGTTTTCTTTAGAACATGGTTTATAATTTAGATCGAGTTACTATCGTCAGAGTTCTTTCACCGTTGTAAAGTGTTTTGCTTTTATCAAGTGGCAAGGGTGCTCTGACATTTATACTGTAACGCTGTCTCGGACATTTACGGCTTCATAAATTGGTCTCTCTACATTAAAAAAACTGTAATGCTAAAGGTATAATGTAATGATAAAAAAATGTAAACTTCTTGGAATGACTTTGTATCTTGTTTTCATTTAGCCCGGCAAAATTAGACAAAACGTTAGTTACTAATTAATAGTTGTTCTTTTATTTTTGTATATTTCCTGACCGCTACCTGGACCGTTTTTCTATAATCAAGGGAAGGATTTTGATGTTTAAAATCATCAGACTTATTATTTCCAATAAATGCAGAAGTTAGATATTTAGTATTATTAAAAGATTTTTCCATTATTTTAATTTTTTTATATGATTCAAAAATACTGTTATGTATATAAATTATTGAACTGCATATAAAATATTAATGTATTATCACTTATTTAATTTATAATATATCGATAGATTTAAATAGCCCATTGACTAAAAAATATATAGGACTGTTGGATTAAGCAGTGGATAGAAAATCTAGTAGTGTCCCAAGCACCTGTTGGATCCACTCAGTTTTCCTCTTACAGCACCCGGACATCAATCTTGCTGTTTTCTTTATGCAGTCTTTTGGACAAATTTTTGTATTCTCCTTTCTTTTTTTTGTATGGTTTTAGCAATATTATATTGTGTCATGAAAGCATAGAAACGTTTGATGAACATTTTTTAAATATAAATTTTAATTTTGTTTATCAACCTACTCTTCTACATTTTTTACGTGGGTACATTTATTCATATATTAAGTAAATTCATTAAGACATGTACCTGTTACTAATCATAGATCATCTTTAGATTATGTATTAATTATAAATTATTAACATAAAAATTAAAATTGGTAGAAACAAGTTATAAAGTGTTTCTGAAATTTGAAGATGACTTGTAAATTATCACACTAAACCGCGACTTATTCTCCCCAAGCGAGTCTACCTTTCTGTTTAGACTGACGGCTAAAGTAACAGAATTAATAATTATTTGCAACAGCCGAATTCGAACCCAGGCCTGAGAGTTAGTAACACAGTCCCTTAAACACTGAGCTACTCCGCTCTTTTATTTTTAATTAATGCAATGTATATTAATTTAAAAAAAAACAATTATTTTTTAATGCAAGATTGTTCTTTGTACCAACTTCCTTTAGATTCGTTTAAATACCCTTAAAATTTTAATAATTTATGAAAATAAAATATAATTTCTTCTTATTTGTTTTTATAGTTTTATAGCACTTTAGAGCGATCTTCAGAAATAATTTACCTATTGGAAACTACTGAAAATGTAAAATTAATCAAGTGAAATAAAATTATGACTCCGCTGAAATTAAAATCCATTTTTTAAAATATTAAAATAAACATAAAATAATTATTCAATTATTCAAAGTTTCAACAATGACCGTGCAGAAGCTTTTTGTAAAAAAAAGACTTTCCAGGTATTTACTATATCATACATTATGAATATATATTAGATTGCGGAAGGAAAAACAACAGAATTTCTTACGAAAAATATTTTCGGGACGAAGTTATCAAAGGAGATGAAAGAGTGGCAATTTTCCGCGATGGAGGAATATTTCCAGATTTCCAATGAATAAATCAAAACGAGAGATGCTGGTGATATCGTCAACCTGTTCATTTCTGCCAATGTTGGAACAGTCTTATTTGCTCTCATCGCGGCTTTGCAAGGATACTATTTCTTGAAAATCACATTCCAACTAGAAAAATTGTCTTTTTAAAATAATGGTTTTGTGTTTAACTATATGCATTTATATGTATCGTTTATAACTGGATACTATTTTACACAGTATATACAGTATAAAATTAAAACTTTCTATTATGATGGTCGAGTAAATTTCATACATAAATATAGATTACAGATTATTTTTCTAATTGCAATATTACTTAATTTCGTACTAAAAATCTGGATTGTTAAAAAGATTTAAAATATTTTACTTACACCAAAGTTCATCAATATATAAATTAAATATATCAATACATAGATTATAAAAAAATATTACAATATTATTATTAATTTAATTAAATCTGTACCATAAACCATATATACAGGTATATACCATGAAGGATCAGAGATGTAGTACTTTGAAAGCAAGTACTGTTTCCAGACCAACAGTTGTGCAAGGAGGTGATTTGGTCAGAATCACGCTCGACTGCCACATTTTACCCAATTAAGGATATTCACATTACGAGGCTGGGTGGACCCCAGTGGTCTTCTGCTGCCGAACCACGTATGCCAGAAATGGCGAGAAAGAGGGAATAAAAAAAAAAATGATTCCCGAACCAACAGGGCTGACTCAAAGGCTACACCTGTAGATTACCTAATAGATGATAATTATCTTCCACAGTTAGATTCGAACCCGTGTCCTTCGAGTTAGTAGTCCGTTGTCTTACCAATGAGCTACTCACTCACACTATTATAATAATTAAATAAAGTTATACTGCACCTAAATCATCACAAAAAGGTTAATAGAAAACTAAATAAAGAAAAGGAAAGAATCATATCATTCAATCAAAATTGCGGTCAGCAAAGAAAAATATAATTAGACAAAAATATACTTATTTATGCCGACGTTTCGACCTGAGTTTCGGATCTTCATCAGGGCTATAGAACAAAAGAGAAAACAACCATCATTTAGAGAAACATAAAATTAAAAAGAAATAGTATACAAACGAATTTGGAATTATACAAAATATTGAGTTGAATAATACAAAATAATTAATTGATAATCATGAAATTAGACAGTAGCAGATTGTTTCAATCAATAGGTTATTAATGTACATGAATATGGGACTATAGTCCCGAAACGTGCTACAATATTTTAATTTAAAATAATTTACAATCAAAATGGAAATTTTTTTAACCTCAAAATATTTTTATTGAAATTAATTTTTACTTTTACTACGAACTAAAATCAACACTGGTTTCGAATGCCAAGTAGGGTCCATTAGTAAGGAACAACAAATAGCAAAATAAATAGTAAAATAAAAAAAAAAAATTCACATTTTGAATCGGAAAAAAATGGTGCCTGTTTGAAGTTTTAATTAGTTAGATGTGTTGAATAAACAACAGGAAACACTTTTTGTGATGTCTGATAACAACATTTTGATCTAAAGCAAACCAGCAAACTTAGATCTTCGGCTAAATCCTTTCCTCTTGCTATTCAAGGAGTTTATCCTAAAAGCAGCAGGGATCAACTGCCATGGATTAGGTTGTGTAGGAGTTTCCACTTTGAAGCGTTTTCGTTCGTCTTCCAGATAAGGTATTATTAAGTGAAGTTGTTTACTTAATAATCACTTCTCTGATGGAAAAAAATAAGTATACAGACTAAATTATTATTATTATGTTTACTTTGTTTTTTTTAGTTTATTTGATTATTTTATGAGCAAAAAATTTCTAATGTGATTTTTTAATTGAAACATTTACTTTAAATGAAACACATATGTCGGCGAAATGGTTCGTTTATCTGCATATATGTGATGAATTTAGCCCAAAAAAGAAAATTTATACGAAAATGAAATAACATATTTTAGGCTGGGAAGTTACAACCCTTTTTA
The DNA here is from genome assembly GCF_000696795.3 of Halyomorpha halys. Taxonomy (NCBI): domain Eukaryota; kingdom Metazoa; phylum Arthropoda; class Insecta; order Hemiptera; family Pentatomidae; genus Halyomorpha; species Halyomorpha halys. The sequence continues at coordinate 67,162 of NW_027115943.1, forward strand.
ATAAACATGGAATGACCAGAAGTACCACTTTACATCATCAATTTTACTCCACATCATTTTCTCTAAAACTTCTCTGACGATTGTTTGGTTAAGCTCCTTATAGTAATGTAAAATTCCATGGAATTTAATTTCTGGTTTTATCTTCAATGAAATTGCCTGTAAGGGCTTAAATGCCGGAGGTACAAAACGGCTTTACCTAAAGTAATTTTAAGTTTGTTTATTTTTAATAATTAACCATTTCTCTTTTTTAGTTGTAATAATAAACGGATAAATAGAACCTATGTAATAATTTTGTATTTAAATTAAAAAAATTAAAAAATGTTTCCTGGTTGAAATCAAATTTCTGAAAATAAAAAAGAGAAATGACATTAAGCATATATTTTACCATAGGAAATCCTATAATTTTTGAAAAAAATAATATCTAACAAATAAAATTTTAGAAAGTAGGAGAGAATGACGAAAAATGAACTGAATTCATAAATAAATGTTTTTGTTTATTTATGGTTTTTATGATAATAATAATTTTTTACCTTCATGTATCTGTATAATATATGTAGTGTCGGGGATGGTATTGCGGTCATATAACTTCCAGTAGCTCTTCTTGACCTGAAATAAATTTATATTTTTCCATCTATGTCCAATCTATATATTAACCCCTTACATCACTCCCACATTTACATAAGTTATGACAATATTACACACTTCTATTATTATCATATGAAATTAAAAGAAACTCCAACTATCTCTATATGTTTATTTAATTACATTAATATTAATTACAGGTTGGTTTTATCGGCTGTAAGAGATTTCTCTGGATATTGAGTGGCATATGTATAATATCAAGAAAAATCTCTTTAGGAGAAGATAAACAGTGTAGGATGATATAAAGTAATGAATTAAAAATATATTTATTGTTGGCTTTTTTCATTTCATATAATAATTGTTATACAATGTGTAACATTATCATAAATTATGTAATTGAGGAGAAAATGGTCGGAGTGAGGTAAGAAAAAATACACAAATAAACAAAACCTATTTATTAGTGACAAAGTTTCGACCTGAATTTTATGCCTTGATTAAGGCTGAAACAACAATGAACGAGGAAACCACCATAATTCAGAGAAACATAAAAATAAAAAAACATATAATAAAATATAAAAATATATAAAACAAAATGTTTTTACGAAACGTCGGCACAGATGTATGAATTTTGTTTATTTTTATATTTGTGTTAACCACACCTCGACCATCTTATTAATCTACGGCCAAGATGGGCGAAGGCAGAGGGGAGCAGGATTTTGGGACCCGAGAAAAAAATATAAAGAAAATAGTGAACTTATTTGATAGATGATTCCTTCATGAAAACATTATGAAATTAGTAAGGTAACATTGTTGAGTAGACGGATCACAAGATCACAACAAATCTTTGAAGAGATAAGATGGATTTATGTCGATTATTCAGTAAAAAAAAAGTATAATTCAATGAGCACAATTATTCGTCATACATTTATCCAAACGAATAAAAAAAAACCTTTCGTAGGTCCCATTCTTCCTATTATAACTCATAGTTTGTCAGTTAACTCAGAATGTTTGTTTAAAAAAATGAAAAGATGGTTAATATCTTTTATCAAAGGTCTGCTCCCCCCTTGACGGAATCCTGCCAACGCCCATGGTGGTCTACTATTACAACCTATATCCTTGGATATAACCCTTATTCAGGAATGAACTATCGATAAATAAATATGGTATCTATAGCAATTTTACCTATTAGTTTCAAATATAGCTAATTATAAACCTCATTATAAATGTAGAAGTGACCAGATGGTGGACAAATATACTAGGAAATGTTGACAATAATTAAATAAAAAAGTAAGGAATAATAAGGGTTGTTTCCTCAAAAAAGAAAACAAATAGTAATTAGAAATATTGAATGAACAACAATCTTCCTTGTTTTAACCCGGCGGCACACAAACTATCTAGTTACACGAAAACAAGAGACATGACGGCCGTGCGGGTTGGGGCCCAGGTCCCCGCTCGGTTCGGAACGTTATGGGTTCGATTCCCACCTGGGGCAGTTAAATATTCATTTTTCGGCGGTCCCGAAGAATAAATTTTGACACTCCCATCTTGGTTAGTATGTGGCGGCAACCTAGGTAGCCGTCAAGGGGTTGGCAAAAAGAACCCACAGGCCCACTTGCCTGACTTATTCCCTCCACTGAATACCAGTACCAGTACACGAGAATACGAATATTCCTCTCATATACTAATAATGAAAAATGTAGTTTTATATCTATTTATCCTTTAGGATTGTAATAACAGAGTAATTAATTAAAGAATTCAGGTTAAATGATTTTCAAAAAAAGTAGCAAAAACGTTTATTATTGTTATTGAAGATAATTATGAGAGATAGTTGACCGTGGATGAATTATATGAGGAGAAGATGGTCGGGAGTGCCGTCAAAATATAACACAAACAAGTTGAAATAACTTATTTAATCGTGTCAACGTTTCAGCCAGCATTTTTAGCCTTCATCAGGGCTAAGAACAAAGAACAAGACAATCACCAATGAATATAAAAAATAAAAATAAAATTTAAACAGAATGACATAAAGGACATTGTTTGTAAACAATTATTTACTTTTTTATTTTATTTTATAGTTATTTTTTATTTTTAGAAACTTTAATATCATCCTCATCAAACTTATCATTGAGTTTATTTCAATATTATCAACACTGTCAGAATCATCCGAAAATTCAATATCATCAGTATTATCATAGTTACTACAAATAATATTACACACAGTCTCCAAATCTTCCGGATTATTTAAATTGAAAACAGATTTGTTTGGCGTGTCGGGTGTCAAAAATACTAATGGCACTACACGCACAGTACAAGTGAGATACGATCCTGCTGAGTGCTTGTTTAAAACTGCTCTAGGAGAGGATCTGGGAAAGGAAATATGATGCAAGTTGGAGGATTGGTTCTCAGATTCTTTATTTAAAGGTACTGTGAAGGAGAAGATACAGCATTAGTTTGTCCGGACGTTAGTCGATCCGAGAGAGTGCAATGTTCCTGAGAGATATAGTGCGTGTGCCGCCGATATTTTTTACATTACGATGAAAAAAAGTTTCGGGGTTATCAGCCTTTTTTTTTTTATTTTTATGAAAAAAATTTGCAACCTTAGGAACAGGTAAAATAATTTAAATTCAAAACGCTTAGATCAGATTTACTAAATGTATTATAATGTACAGTTGTAAATAGGAATAAATAAATATTAAAAAAAAAAAATTCAAAACAGGATGGTAATAGAAATATATATAATGCGTGCACCGAACCAGGTTATTATCAGTTTTTCTTTAATCCATCCAAAGTTCAATTTGATATATTTGATGGTAGCCATATATTTTTGTTTATTTACCTAATCCGGATATTTGTCCTGTTGAGTTCGTAGTGACCTGACCTAGAGGTGGTGAAAAATACCTTTAGAAAAAAGGGATTTAAGTCACGGAACCAAGTTTTTTAAGGCCTGAATTCTTATTATTCACTTCAGCTAATCGAAGCCACCCTTGTGTGATAACTTTATATTTAAATTTCCACAACTATTCTCTAGCCTGGTATTATAATAGAAGGGGGCTGGAAAGTTTCTCTTCGCTATGAAACCTTGTTCCTCCGCCATTATACTAAGTCGGGAGGGGTCTAATATAAAAGTTAAGAAAATGTAGTATTTCTGAAACTCTTTTTGTACCCATCTCCGTCCAGGGGCGACTATATAAAAAGCTTTTCCCTGCTTTGGCACGTGGAAAAGTTCCCTTCCGCTGCGATCCTGTTTATTCCTTTATCCATTTATACTTAGGGCTCCTGTGGAATGAGATGGTTCTGGTATTTAGGTCAGCTTTACGGCTAAAAAGGGAGTTACACACTCGTTCCTCATGAAAATTTACTAATGTGAAAATTATTAGTCATAGGAGAACCATTCAGTTATACAATTTATAAAAAAATCCTCAAGATGTTCTAATTTATATTAAATCATACACAGATTTAATTTATAAATAATTATGCTCGGAAATTCAATAAAAATGAACGTGTTAAATGACTTAAATCTTCATACAATTACACTGTTGATACAATTCGGGAAAGGCTAAAGAAATTATTTATGTTCAGTTAGATAATGAGAACGGAATTTGATATCAATAATAGCTCAAATTAGTAGCCTTACTATAACTTAGGTCTAAAAGTATCTATTTCTAAAGCTACATAGGTCCGTAAAGTGTCTAACTCCAAATTTTATTTTAGTAAATCTTACAATAAACAAGAAAACCATTTTATTTTAATTATATTTATAATATTTATTACATAA
>NW_027115943.1:72064-72783 GCF_000696795.3 Halyomorpha halys
CCCCCCCCCCCATGTATGTCAGAAATGACTAGGGTGACTAGCGTGTATTTTTTGCACGCCGATTTTTAATTTTTTTTATTATGTGTACAGTAGAATTAAATATTATATTATATGTATTTAATTTTATCATTCACCGAAAAAGGATGAATTAACGGGAGAATTCAGAAGGCTAAACAACATTAAATTAAGTGAACTACACCCTGTAAATATAGTTCAAGTTATAGCATTGAAGCGTATAAGATGTTGTAGGAGTTAGTAACAATGCTGATCCCTAAAATATTAATAAAGACTGAACCGACGGGTAAACGTCCGAAGGATAGACCTAAACGTATATGGGAGGATTGCGTTAAAACTGATTTAGTAGCATTGGGTTTGGAGAGGCATCACTGGAAGGATGAATGTAGAGAGCGATTGGTAGTGTCGTCATCGAACCTTCGTGCCCAATAGATCATCGTCATTATTATTACTATTAAATAATTAATGAGGAATGAAATGTACGGAATAAACAGTTATCATTAGATTAACTGACATGGATAATTCCCTTCTAAATAAAGAGATTAAGTTTTCAGTTTAAATCAGTCGAAATCAACAAATGCCCCTCTTATACATGATTATTTATAAAGCGAGAACCATTCAGTTATACAATTTATAAAAAAATCCTCAAGATGTTCTAATTTATATTAAATCATACACAGATTTAATTTATAAATAATTATGCT
>NW_027115943.1:72833-78290 GCF_000696795.3 Halyomorpha halys
AAGAGATTAAGTTTTCAGTTTAAATCAGTCGAAATCAACAAATGCCCCTCTTATACATGATTATTTATAAAGCCCAGAGCAATTAACACATTAAATTTTCAATAGGTTGGGGCGAATTCAAACCGAACTTGCTAGGAGACAACTAGGGCCTTTAATTTATTTCATGATTAGTACGCTAAAATTGGTGCAAATGGGAACGGATCAATTCTACTAACGACCGGACCCAAATTAACCAAAGATCAAAGGAACCGAAAATGGTCCCTGGGTTGGGGACTGGTCTTTAAAGCCGATGGCCTTTTCCCCTCAAGCTTTTACCCGAAAGGAAATTTAGGATAGGCCCATCATCCTTTACACTTCACCTTTCCATGTAAAATGGTCCAGTTTAAATTTCAATATCCAGGAGTAGATAAAATTAAAAGATCAGTTTTTACGATTTAAGACCAATCGTTTTTAGGAGGTGTAAATAAAGACACTATTAATTCAATTATTAATACTTTTAGATTAATAATAGCGTAGAAAAGCATCAAAAAATGTACCCCTATAAAAAAGAGCCTAAATAAATGTATAATGAAGTGAACTTGGTATAATCGTGATGTGACTGCATGGAATCCTTGAAACGTAAAAAAAAATATCCACTGATAATAAAGGATTCAGATGATTAAAAAACGATATTACCCACTATTGCACAAAATAATTTCTTCAGATTACAGGCATCAACTAATTTGCACTAGTTGCAACTAAGTAATGAAACAGTGAAATGTTAAAAAATAATGCTTACTCTGTTAGAAGTTGTGATAACACTATTTAATTTGCACTAACTTTATGCCATGAAAAACTAATATCTTTATTAAAAAGCCATCACACACCTCTTATTCAATGAATTTCATGCTGGCCAATTCTCACACGACATGGCATAAACTTACCCTATTTTACTGTATTTATGTTATTCATTAACTACTTTACAAACTTTTCGTAATCAGTTCAAAATTTGACCTAAACGCAGGATAGGAAGATATAGAAACCTATAATTCATGTTAGTTTCGCGACTTCTCTTTCTTTACTATTTTTAGTCGTATTCTATGATACTATGTATGGAATAAATAATAATAAAATGTTAGATTCTTAATTTATTAAAAACATAATCTACTTCCAATCAATGTCTTGCTTACTAATGATTTTTATTTCCAAAATGTGATATGTGAAATTTATATGATTCCTAGTTATTTAGGAATCTTATACTGTTAACTATTAGCTTAATTTTATTTTTTTAACTGTGAAGAAACAAAAAAAGGTTAATTGTAACATTTTTTTTTTCAGTTGGTCATTGGAAGTTAAGAAAAAAAGAAGCTAAAAAATAACAAATAATATTATTAGGTAAAAATGATGAACAGTCAATAAAATTCATCATATATGATTTGTGGCAATAATCCAGTTTAGAGAAAAATATTGATATTATTTGCAAAATACAATTTTCTTTGGAAAATTATATAAAAAAAAAAAAAAATCATTTTCCTTCCATTCCTTCCATGGAAAACTTCCCAACCACCCAAATCCACTTATTTCTAACCTGGCTTCTCCTTCATTATCTAATAATCCTCCTAGTCGTCTGAAAAGAAGATGTCCTCGGGATCTTCTCCTCTAGAAATGTTATTGGAGTTCTATCAATGGGTAGATTCTCCACGTTTGTGTCATTTCACTATCTCACTTACTGCAAATTTACTTTTTGAATATATGTTTTACAGTTCTAAATAAGAATAAATAAGTGATTAAAAAAAAAAATGATTTTTTGGGTTGAGGAAGTCATTCCAAATATAGCGGTTGAATGAACTGCTCCTGAAAAATGTATTCCATGCCACATCTATGAAGGATCTCGAATTCAGTGTAAATTATAATAAAATAATGCATTCCATAAAGTTTTTTAACCACTCCTTTATACAAGAAGGTGATGTGATGGTCAACGTCCATTACCAACCGCCAAGGTTTTCCCTATATAACTTTATAGAACCTTAAGTCAAACTTTTCTACTTATAGCCGCACACTCGAATGCATTGTGGGGGTTCTCTCTGAGTTGCCTCTCTGAGCTAATCCACTTGAACTGGTCTTATGGAACCTTCTGTTGGACCGAAGTTCTGTTGAAGTTAATTAAATAATCCTTTGATATATATTATCATAATAATTATGAAATAAACAAAATTATTTGTCATAGCATTTCATCATACTTAACTAAAATCATGAAAATATGAAAAAAATTAGTGTAAACATATTTCAGGTAACATCCTGTTATTGTGGTAAATGGGATTTGGAGTTTTTATACATTTGTCTTGTCAATATAACAAGAATAGAACAGCGTCGACAGTGAAATGGAATCTGACAAGATGTGACATAATATATATCAACGTAATTGGCTTCAATTTGTGACAATACAAGTCAACGCATGACACCCATTGAATCATACCTGAGATATGAACCAGAAGATAGAGTGGGATCTTTTCGTAAGGTTTATCTTATGTGCCTTAGGTTAAGAATTCAAAGATTTTTGGTTTCTTATGGTATGTATAGTTTTCAAAATCACTCCAATGTTAATCAAAATCACTCCAATGTGCTTACGATATTACTAAAGACTAGGTTGGTGAAGGCGAAAACAAAGTCTATTAATTTAAAAAAAAAAATTTTTTTAAATTATAAAAACAAATCTAAATACCTTTACTCGCTGAGTGATAGCATTAACTATACTATAGAGGAATTCAATTATAATAATTAATGAGACCTGGTCTTTCTTCCTGCTCGAGTCGAGAGACATTCTGCACCAGTGTTCGCCAGGATGAAGAATGACAGGACTATGAAAGCCGAAGGCGGTTGATTCTCTTTGCCTTCCAAAATTCCTGCGGTTAACCCTTCCTTGCGGGTAGCGCCCCGATCCGCACGTGTTCCAATCGGTTTGAAGAGAATGACAGTTTACGAATTCTTACTAATTTGTCTTGTTACGTTAACCGATACAGAGACTTCTCGGATGGAAGATGATTTGTCACGTGTTTCTATTAAATCATTCTTAAGTTTATAACACACAGATCAGGTCAGTTTTAGTTCCGTCACTTACCGTCGACGGTTAGTCTCAAAGGAATAAGTGAAAGTTCAGTAACGCATTTTCTAAGAAATCCAATACGTCTCAGTAATCTTTGAGATAAAAAAAAACAAAGCCTAGATCGGAATTGGACCTGTGAAATGTTGGTACAATGGAAACATGAAAGTAGTTGTAAAACAAATATTATAGCTAAAACCTGAACCGTAATATATAACTTTTACCTGCTAAACAACTTTCCAAGCAACATCTTTTTTTTTTCAAACAACGAAACCGATATTTTTAAAATTTATTTTAGAAAATATCATGAAAACTTATATTCATCAATTCGTTGATAATCAATATTTTTAAAAGATTATTTTGGTGTTCGAAAAAACATCTTCGGAAATATTGATCTTGCCAGTTTTATTAAAGCTCAAATTTTAGAAGCGTCTTTTCATTCCAAACTCCTTAATCATCCTAATCCATTAATTCTTAATCTTTCATCCTTAACAATCCCTGATAAACCTCCGAGGCGTCTGAAAATAAGATGGCCACGGGACCTTTTAATTTAAATAAATGTTTGAAGTACCACCGATGGGTGGTTCCTTCCCAAGATTTTCAAGTGTATATGAAACATACAACATATTTACCTACTGTATTATTTTGTGCAGTTGTAAATTACATTAAATAAATAAAAACAAATTTAGAAAATTCAATTAGAAGTTCAATAAAAAACGAAAATTTGATAAACATCCATTGTAAATTGGTTTCTACCTATATAACTCAATTTTCTTCACTACACTGGTCCATTTAATTATCGTCACTAATATAGTCGAGTAAAAGCAGATTTTCTTTTAAAACATTAGATGATTCCTAAGTCCATGTACGTTTTTTTTTTTTTTTAACATGATAAAAATAATTCAAACCTTTAAATTTTAAAATTTGCATAGTTTAGCTGACAATACTTTAGAGTTATTGACTATGAACATAGATTCACATGGCTGCTATTTAAAAAAAATTGCAATATTAGGTCTACACACCCACATTTTTTACTATCGTCTGTTATAGACAGTTTTACATTAGACTCCATTAAAAGAACTTAATTTACAATCACAAATTTACTTGCAATTTAACTGGACTAATCAGTTCTTTTGTTCGCTCATTAATTCATATGTAATAAGATTATATAAAACAGTTGAAATTTATGGTGCAATATAAGAGAAAGCACTAAAACCATTAATCTTAGAAATGAATTGAATATTGTAAAACATGAGAGACATAGTAGCAATGAGGATTTTCCTCCGTCCCTCTAGAACGATAAAATCTAAAAGGTTCAATTGAAAAATCCTCCTGAATATTTTATTAGATAGCCCTATCTACTTCTCGCTTATGAATCATTCCTCTAATGTACTCTTAAATGTTTTTAAAAATTCTAAATTCGAGGGGAAGCAGTGAATATCTGGTGCGTGTGTAATGAAGGTCTGATTTATTCCGTTGGCGTAGAGTTATGTATTTGTATATGAATTATGTATTTATACCGCTGAGTGGGGCTCCTCCTCCAGCCCATTATACTAATGGATATTGGCCAACGTAACTTGCACACAATGCCGGTCCCGTTTTCCGCTTCCTCGATTCTACAGACCAGTTTGCTAACACCGACTCCCAACATCTGACAGACTTCTCGTGTACTGGAGGTCTAGTGCTTTGGACCCTCCTCTTCGTGCTTTGTGTGGGTGGTCAGCGACAGTAGCACTAAGCTCTTATTCAATGGAAGTCTTCGAATAGCGACAATAAGAGGGAAGTTTGATGGAATATTCTATTGCACACAATGAATGTAAATTATTTGGCAAATTTGATATTATATTATTTTTCATGTATTTTGGGAAATGGCATTATTTGTGTGAATTTATATACGTCAGAACTGGAAGATTTCGAAAATAAAAAAAAAATCCCTCTAATATGGGTAGGTAAATAAGCAATTAGCCAACGTTTCGCCAATTTAGGTAAAACTGACAGATCATATGACTGCAGTCTAACAGCAATATATCTTACACCAATAGTTCAAAGAAAACACCTTTAACACCTCCAACTGTCATATCAAGACCTACTTACTGTATTGTGTTGAAGTAATGCTATATGTCTGCCGTTAGTAGGTGTGCTGGCTTTGATTTGGATTTACTCCTCATTGTCTTACTCTATACTCATGATGTCTGAAATGGCGAAACCTTTACTCCTAAATACTAATAAAAGGATGATATTAAATAATTTCATTATTTTAATTTTGTGTCCGAAAATAATTATAAACAGGAATTTTAAACATTTATTTGTTGAGACAAATTTCGAATTGAGTTATTATAATACAATAGTTAACAATAAAAACAATAAAATATTGTGTG
>NW_027115943.1:78873-80802 GCF_000696795.3 Halyomorpha halys
AAAAAATATTAGAATATCTGAACATTTGCACATTTAATACTTAAATCGTATTTGACAGTAATAATGGTCTTAGCCAATTCCGAACTTAAATCCTTCCGAGTCAATCTATGCATTTGTCATTCGTATTCTAAAAACCAACCTCTGGATGATGGATAGTGAGGTCTTGGTCTTGAAAATTGGGTTATGCTACTAAGGCACTCAGTCGTAAAACATGGTATGGAACTGTTTTGCGAATTGAAAGTTTTTAAAGTTTATTACATAAATCGTGAAAATCTTCAGGAAATGTGTTTTTAAGAAAGAAGAATGTTGATATCAGGTTATGACAAGAGGTTAATCGTTGAAGGTAAGCCATTGTAATCAACAAATCCTTTAACATTTTAAAAAGTTTTTATTTTTATTATTAAAAAGTTTTATGATTTTTTGTTTAAATTGTTAATAATTAGGCAAGAGCGTAAAAGGAATTTTGGCGTGAAATCCGAACCTTCCTCGTCTGGATATAATGAAGTCTAGTAGAGGGAGAGGAGATGTGGAGGAAACTATGATACCAACTCCATATCTAGCGCCATATCGCCCTCATGCCTCGGGTTATCAGGCCTGTATTATTATTATTATTGTTATGAACATTAACAAAGTGATTATTTAATAAACATTACATTAGAGCTAAGTTGAGAGATTACCCGATCCTCGTTGCGAAGTTTGCCCGTCCTGAAGTAGTAGTTCCAACGTTCTGGGCGTTCGACAGCTTCATCAGCAAACGGTATTTAGTTCCAGATGGCTTTGTAATAAATTAGGTTAAATAATTCGAAATTTTAGTATCTTTCATCTTTATTCTTAATCAGGTGGCTTCTAATTTTTTGGGGGAATTTTAAACATTTATATTACAAGATAAAATAAATTACTTCCGCAAATACAACTCATGAATGATTTGATGCTTTAGCTCAACTTAATGAAGGTTTGTTGATTATTAAACTCATTTTATAGACCCTTGGTTGAGCAGAAAAATTTTCTTTCTAAGGTGGGCTTGAACCTGACCCCCTGCAGCCTTGAGTCCAGTGTCTTGCAGAACTCCCCTTCCTGACCTGCACACATCTCTCTCTCTCCCCTCTTCAAATAAAAATAAAATAATAAAAAGTGTATCGGAACAGAAATTTTTACTCAATAAGAATCTAGGCAGTCAAAAATCATAATTGAGTATTTTTTTAGTTTAATGGAAATTAATATTTTATCAAAAGTATGGTAAATAAAAAATCAGAAAATAAACAACAACAGGTTACAATGTACAAAGTAATCCAGTTACATTTTAGAAAATATGGACTAAGCAATTATTTATAAATAAAAATGATTTATGAATCTCAATAACGAGCAAAATTTTAACTTGTAGGTTTAATTTTCAATACAACGCCCTCTCGAAAGTGGAGGTTTGAAGTTTCAATTGGAAAAAAAAAAATTGGCCAAGTCGCAGTTCATGGATTTTTTTTTTACTACTGAGTCCATGTTTTTGGGATTTAAAACCAAGTTACTCGTCACGCCGCAAGATAATCCTCAAAATTAGTCGTTACCATTCTGTATGGTAGATTGATAAGTAGGGTATCGTTTAAATAAGGTAGATAAGCTGTTTTCTAAAAAAAAAATTCTGGGTGTTTAGGTATCACATTTTCTAAATATTACTAAAAAAATAAAGTAAAATAGCAAACATACCATCTATTTAACTTAGTTATGGTTAATTATTTTCAATATTTAACCTTTCTAACCGACTTTTTTTTCCACCTCCCTTGGTTTTCTCCCAAACAAGGTCCGGCAGCATTGTGGTTGTAATTATTTAGTAGGATACCATTTAATTTTAAAAGGGAACAATTTTAATGCACTGTGGTGCAGCCCAGCCTTCTGGAGGGCGCATTTTAGATCATTTTAAACGACCAAGAATTAGAA
>NW_027115943.1:80852-95579 GCF_000696795.3 Halyomorpha halys
CATCCATTGTAAATTGGTTTCTACCTATATAACTCAATTTTCTTCACTACACTGGTCCATTTAATTATCGTCACTAATATAGTCGAGTAAAAGCAGATTTTCTTTTAAAACATTAGATGATTCCTAAGTCCATGTACGTTTTTTTTTTTTTTTTAACATGATAAAAATAATTCAAACCTTTAAATTTTAAAATTTGCATAGTTTAGCTGACAATACTTTAGAGTTATTGACTATGAACATAGATTCACATGGCTGCTATTTAAAAAAAATTGCAATATTAGGTCTACACACCCACATTTTTTACTATCGTCTGTTATAGACAGTTTTACATTAGACTCCATTAAAAGAACTTAATTTACAATCACAAATTTACTTGCAATTTAACTGGACTAATCAGTTCTTTTGTTCGCTCATTAATTCATATGTAATAAGATTATATAAAACAGTTGAAATTTATGGTGCAATATAAGAGAAAGCACTAAAACCATTAATCTTAGAAATGAATTGAATATTGTAAAACATGAGAGACATAGTAGCAATGAGGATTTTCCTCCGTCCCTCTAGAACGATAAAATCTAAAAGGTTCAATTGAAAAATCCTCCTGAATATTTTATTAGATAGCCCTATCTACTTCTCGCTTATGAATCATTCCTCTAATGTACTCTTAAATGTTTTTAAAAATTCTAAATTCGAGGGGAAGCAGTGAATATCTGGTGCGTGTGTAATGAAGGTCTGATTTATTCCGTTGGCGTAGAGTTATGTATTTGTATATGAATTATGTATTTATACCGCTGAGTGGGGCTCCTCCTCCAGCCCATTATACTAATGGATATTGGCCAACGTAACTTGCACACAATGCCGGTCCCGTTTTCCGCTTCCTCGATTCTACAGACCAGTTTGCTAACACCGACTCCCAACATCTGACAGACTTCTCGTGTACTGGAGGTCTAGTGCTTTGGACCCTCCTCTTCGTGCTTTGTGTGGGTGGTCAGCGACAGTAGCACTAAGCTCTTATTCAATGGAAGTCTTCGAATAGCGACAATAAGAGGGAAGTTTGATGGAATATTCTATTGCACACAATGAATGTAAATTATTTGGCAAATTTGATATTATATTATTTTTCATGTATTTTGGGAAATGGCATTATTTGTGTGAATTTATATACGTCAGAACTGGAAGATTTCGAAAATAAAAAAAAAATCCCTCTAATATGGGTAGGTAAATAAGCAATTAGCCAACGTTTCGCCAATTTAGGTAAAACTGACAGATCATATGACTGCAGTCTAACAGCAATATATCTTACACCAATAGTTCAAAGAAAACACCTTTAACACCTCCAACTGTCATATCAAGACCTACTTACTGTATTGTGTTGAAGTAATGCTATATGTCTGCCGTTAGTAGGTGTGCTGGCTTTGATTTGGATTTACTCCTCATTGTCTTACTCTATACTCATGATGTCTGAAATGGCGAAACCTTTACTCCTAAATACTAATAAAAGGATGATATTAAATAATTTCATTATTTTAATTTTGTGTCCGAAAATAATTATAAACAGGAATTTTAAACATTTATTTGTTGAGACAAATTTCGAATTGAGTTATTATAATACAATAGTTAACAATAAAAACAATAAAATATTGTGTGAGGACAGTCAGAAAAAAGATAAGTAATAATAAATTTTGTAAAAATAAAATAATAAAATAACCAATATGGATGTATCTGTTAAAATCAGAAAAAAGTTCTGTATAAAAAGATATTTTTAAAAAATATCTTTATTGAAATTTAGAACTGTACATATTAATACGTTCAGTAAATTTGATCTCAGTTATAAGAGAGTGATACAGGCATGTAGAGAAATTACCCATTAGTATTACTCTAATGACCTTTTTACATTACCAGGTCTCATGCGCCTCGGAGGATTGTCAGGAATGTAAGAGGAAACTAGTGGGTTTGGTTGGTTAGAGAGTTTATAATGGAAGGAATGATATCTGGTTCGGTTGCATATGGGACATTTCGGTCTTTATGTATGGTTTTATTTGTGACAAATTAAGGAGCATTGAGGATTTTACGATGGATTTTCGATTGTAAGGATTGGAGAGGAATTGGAAGCTTTAATGGGGCCCCACTGCTCAACTCAATATGTCCAGATTGGCCTTATTACAGTCATGTAGATTAGTCATTTCTATATGGATATATAGAAGGAACATGGTGAGGTAAAAAAGAATAAAACTACTCAAATAGTTATTAATCTATTTAATGTAAGCCTTTCCTTTTTTTTTTCGTTTTGGAAAACGGAAATGATAATCAACAAAAAAATAGATAAAAAGATTATAAAAACACTGAAACACTAACGGTCAAGAAAAAATAAAAATAAACAAAATAGGACAACCACCTTACTACGTATTAAACACAAAAATGAGCTGAAGGTGGATGAGAAAACAAACAGGATACTCTAGATAACAAATACGTAGCAACGGCAATGTACCAAAATTAATTAATGTTTAAAAATTAAAAAAATATTAGAATATCTGAACATTTGCACATTTAATACTTAAATCGTATTTGACAGTAATAATGGTCTTAGCCAATTCCGAACTTAAATCCTTCCGAGTCAATCTATGCATTTGTCATTCGTATTATAAAAACCAACCTCTGGATGATGGATAGTGAGGTCTTGGTCTTGAAAATTGGGTTATGCTACTAAGGCACTCAGTCGTAAAACATGGTATGGAACTGTTTTGCGAATTGAAAGTTTTTAAAGTCTATTACATAAATCGTGAAAATCTTCAGGAAATGTGTTTTTAAGAAAGAAGAATGTTGATATCAGGTTATGACAAGAGGTTAATCGTTGAAGGTAAGCCATTGTAATCAACAAATCCTTTAACATTTTAAAAAGTTTTTATTTTTATTATTAAAAAGTTTTATGATTTTTTGTTTAAATTGTTAATAATTAGGCAAGAGCGTAAAAGGAATTTTGGCGTGAAATCCGAACCTTCCTCGTCTGGATATAATGAAGTCTAGTAGAGGGAGAGGAGATGTGGAGGAAACTATGATACCAACTCCATATCTAGCGCCATATCGCCCTCATGCCTCGGGTTATCAGGCCTGTATTATTATTATTATTGTTATGAACATTAACAAAGTGATTATTTAATAAACATTACATTAGAGCTAAGTTGAGAGATTACCCGATCCTCGTTGCGAAGTTTGCCCGTCCTGAAGTAGTAGTTCCAACGTTCTGGGCGTTCGACAGCTTCATCAGCAAACGGTATTTAGTTCCAGATGGCTTTGTAATAAATTAGGTTAAATAATTCGAAATTTTAGTATCTTTCATCTTTATTCTTAATCAGGTGGCTTCTAATTTTTTGGGGGAATTTTAAACATTTATATTACAAGATAAAATAAATTACTTCCGCAAATACAACTCATGAATGATTTGATGCTTTAGCTCAACTTAATGAAGGTTTGTTGATTATTAAACTCATTTTATAGACCCTTGGTTGAGCAGAAAAATTTTCTTTCTAAGGTGGGCTTGAACCTGACCCCCTGCAGCCTTGAGTCCAGTGTCTTGCAGAACTCCCCTTCCTGACCTGCACACATCTCTCTCTCTCCCCTCTTCAAATAAAAATAAAATAATAAAAAGTGTATCGGAACAGAAATTTTTACTCAATAAGAATCTAGGCAGTCAAAAATCATAATTGAGTATTTTTTTAGTTTAATGGAAATTAATATTTTATCAAAAGTATGGTAAATAAAAAATCAGAAAATAAACAACAACAGGTTACAATGTACAAAGTAATCCAGTTACATTTTAGAAAATATGGACTAAGCAATTATTTATAAATAAAAATGATTTATGAATCTCAATAACGAGCAAAATTTTAACTTGTAGGTTTAATTTTCAATACAACGCCCTCTCGAAAGTGGAGGTTTGAAGTTTCAATTGGAAAAAAAAAAAATTGGCCAAGTCGCAGTTCATGGATTTTTTTTTTCCGAAACTACTGAGTCCATGTTTTTGGGATTTAAAACCAAGTTACTCGTCACGCCTCAAGATAATCCTCAAAATTAGTCGTTACCATTCTGTATGGTAGATTGATAAGTAGGGTATCGTTTAAATAAGGTAGATAAGCTGTTTTCTAAAAAAAAAATTCTGGGTGTTTAGGTATCACATTTTCTAAATATTACTAAAAAAATAAAGTAAAATAGCAAACATACCATCTATTTAACTTAGTTATGGTTAATTATTTTCAATATTTAACCTTTCTAACCGACTTTTTTTTCCACCTCCCTTGGTTTTCTCCCAAACAAGGTCCGGCAGCATTGTGGTTGTAATTATTTAGTAGGATACCATTTAATTTTAAAAGGGAACAATTTTAATGCACTGTGGTGCAGCCCAGCCTTCTGGAGAGCGCATTTTAGATCATTTTAAACGACCAAGAATTAGAATACTAACATCCCTTCAAATTCTGTTTGATGTTTCAAAATACTTAGAATCCATTATTATCTCTACAATATTTCTATTTAATATTTATATTAAAAAAGTATTTAAAACCTATATAATTAATAAAAGAATAATTAAAATTTTTACAGTCATACTTGAGAGAAATTTTTTTAATTTTTCATTTGCTTTACTAAGTTAAAATACTTTAATTCTGTGAATTATTACTTAATTATCACTAATATTTAAATTACTACATTTTGTATTAATAAATGGTGTATTAATAACTCTTGATTGAATAAATGGTGAAGTCATACATACCCGAGGATAACGTTGAAAAAGGTTTAGTTTCAAAAAGGTGTTTCTGTTTTTTTTTATTATTCTATCTTTCGTCCAGAACAGTCAGGAAGTCGAACTATACTTCAATGTTTCATTGTGTAATCAACCAAGGAATGACTGAAAATTAATGAACTTGCAATCGATTGCCATTATTTAATCCTTGTTACAGTTCTGTTAACCAAAATATTTAATGTTGAATTCTAATTTTGACTGAATCTCCATTCTGTTACAAATTCAACCGGTCACACAGTAATTCGTGATTACACATTGACATATGAGGAACAACACTGAAGGTAAATAAGAGGGGACACAGTAAGGGGATTGAGGGACCCCTGCTGCATTCAAGCCCCCAGAGACAGGACCCACACAACATTGCTGTCAAACTGGATCACGACTAACCCCAGCTAATTATCCAGCCTGCACTGGCTGTGTCATATCCGTTTGTTGGCACCGCTACTCGTTATTCATATTGCAATGCGACTGTGGCTTATATCTCGTGTCTCTGGAGCAGACATTGGTAGAGCCATGCTCTCTCACGAACTGAATTAACACGGATTAGGAAATAGAATCAATTCCTCAGGGCTGGAGGGTGTTACTTGATTAAAGTGATTTGAGTTATGCTGGTTGATCTTGGGCGAACTGCATTCTTCTCTAAACATTTAATTAATGTTCCAATGTTAAATATCTCAAATAAATAAAATTTATATTGTTTTTTTTTTAATTTAATGAGTTGTAGAGACTCAACAAAAACTTATTAAATTTGTATATTATTAATGTATCATAAACAACGTTTCAGAACCATTGCCCCATCTAGGTAATCTGCAATACAAATGAACACAATTCATAATATGCATACAACAATTCAATAGTATATCATTCTTTCTAACAATAATACTAACAAATTTTAGAGTATCTCCTCTAGAGCATGCTTTTCTCCACGTTTATTAGTTATCACAAATTATTCATTATTATTATTATTACAAAAATAAAATCCTATCTTAATTTTTTTTTAACCGACAGAATAGTTTAATTATGCCAATAAAAGAATATATAGAGAATAGCTTTGTAATTAAAAAATGGAAGTGAATTATGTTTATTCAAAATTGAATGTTCCTTTTTACTGTGCGGAAAATATAGCTTGTGAAAGTTTATGACAGTATAAATTAATTGTACTGGACATGTGGGATAGAACAAGCATTAGTGAGCGACAAAGACACAAAGGTGGAGAGATGAGTGTCTCACGCCAAAAGGTTGACCCGGTTCTCCTTGTTGGTTGATTATCTGCAATGCTTTGATGCCAGCTGATCCCTTTGTATCACAATCAACCTTCCCAATCCATCTATTAGCCTATTATTGATTTCATCCCTTATCGTTTGGTACATCTGTCTGACCCTATTCGAAGCAATATTGTACAAATTGATTGTAAAATAACTAGATACTTTGGAAATCGAAGTAAACTTTTATTTAAAAAAATTGAATAGTCAGTTCAACACTATTTTAGAGATGAAAAGTTCTCAATGAGACATAGTATAGACGTTCTTTACACAAGACATACCCAATAATCATCAAAACTTCTCTTAGAAACATTTAAAGTTCCTTGTATCAAGCAACATCCAACAAACTTTTTAAATTGCTGGAAATTACTCATAAGGGCTGGAAATTTTTTTTTTTTTTTTCAGGATGCGTCAATAATGCATCATGTTATTTAGTCAGGTATCATTCGAAGTGGACACATAAAAATAAAATAAAATGTTTGTAGTTGAAACTTATATAATATTTGTTCAAAGGCCTTTTTTAAATTTTTTTTCATAACTTTCAGGTTAAAAGCTCAGCGAAAAAACAACAAGAGATTCCAGCCTTCTCATATCATCAGGATTATTCTATTATACTTTCACCATTTGCTGTTCATTCGAATTCAACTTTTTAATGCTCCCCTTTTTTTCGAAAATGTGAAATGCCAAGAATTTTATAGGTTTTTTTTTTTTACGAGGAATTCTATGGTCAAAATATGATAGTTATTTTTTGTAAAAAAAAAATATTAAAAAAACAAGTCAGAATGTGCCAGGATTATTACTGTCCCTACTAGGAGGTTGACTTGTTCTGGAACTATCTTCAGGAGTGTTACCATAGTTTTGGCGACGCTATTCAACTGAGAAATAATCTCTTTCCACTTAAACGCAGTTCTTCTATTAGTTGAAGTATACCACGCGGTGTCAAAGGTTTTGGAAAAGGAGGAATTTCCCCGGAAAAAGCGTTATATCCCTTTTAATCCTGCTCAAGAGTGTTATCAATGTTTTATTCTAAATTATCATGGATAAACATTCAAATCCATGACAAAATAAACATTCCGAAAATTCATTTTTACTGGAAATCGTTGAACAAGCATTACCATCCCGTCAATAAAAAAAAAAATAAATCAGCTGAAATCTATTCAGGAGTGGTACCAGTGGAGAGTAACACTCACGAATGAAATGTAACATTCCTGAATCATTGCATGTATCTTACTTATTCTAACCATCTTTTATTACTAAGAAGAAAAAAAAGACGATGATAATGTTGATAGTGATACAAAATCAGTTTTTTGGGTGTTTACCAGCTACTAACCGTGTCGTTTAGGTAAATTAACAAATCTTTTAGTACAGATATGTCTTTAATTTTTATTTTTATTTCTACTTCATGCTGATGGAGTTAAAAATTCTCACTTCTAGGAAAATTGTAATTTTTAAAAAATATAGAACCTTCAATTGTATCTTACCTAAATTTAGTAAAAATGTACTTAGTGCCACTGTGTAAAACTTGATGTTTAAATTGAGTTATTAGTATCACGTATCAAGTAATTCCTAATGAAAATCTGTATTATCCCATAGAATAAGAATGCAACATAATGATTTTCATTCTGAATCCATGCAGTGAAATGTGTGTCTATATATATATCGATGTTTTACTATCGAAGGCATTATTGTTTTAT
Organism: Halyomorpha halys; assembly: GCF_000696795.3. NCBI lineage: Eukaryota > Metazoa > Arthropoda > Insecta > Hemiptera > Pentatomidae > Halyomorpha > Halyomorpha halys. The sequence continues at coordinate 88,601 of NW_027115943.1, forward strand.
CTTTTAAGGCTCAATTAAGATGTTGGGACTTGATTTATATGTATAATAAACATTTTATGGACGAATCAACTCTTCATAAGGAAAGGAAAGGAGATTTGAAGGCGTCAATATGTATATTTTTAAAGAGAGTTTCCTCCCTTTTAAATGTTTCATTATCTTAAAAGTTTTTCGTAAATAATTCACCGGGTATTTTCCATTTCCTCGAGAAATATAGGGTGCCTTTGAATTAAAGAGACTCTTCACTACACACGGACTGAAAAGAATCTTTAGTTCCTACATGAATTGATGTTTAGATATCTTTTCAAAAAATAAAACCCTCATTTTTTTATCTACTTAAATTTTAAAGACTCTCTTTTAAAAAGTATTTTTTTACGATCTCACATCATTACTCCACTGAAGTACGACTTTTTTAGTCACTGGTACTGGGAATGGATTTAAGAAAAATGGAAATATAAAAACGAGAATTTCAATATATTGCGTATTTGATTCTTTTAACATAAATAATAACATTTATTTTAAAAATTCACAATGTCGTTATTGTACAAACGAAAATATAAAGTGGCTTTCAGACCAGCCGATTTTAACGAAAATGTTGTTGTAAAATCTAAGGCTCATTATATGTAATTTCAGTATGGTACTATATTTATTTATTTTTTAAAAGCTAGGCTGTTCATTTATACACACACAGACTATTTTTTCAGGCTGGGTTTATTGGACCATAATAATAATGGCTTAGTGAACCCAAAGGTTCGATGCCGAAACCAAAATCGTTCTCTACGTACCTACGTCCAGTGTGGCCCTTCCAAGCCCAAATCTACTAAATCAATTTTAACGCAATCTACCCAACAGACATTTATAGATTCAGTGTTTATTAAAATTTTTGGAATACGTTCGTTAATAAGTCCCACAACCTTACACGCCCATCTTATTCGCCACCACGCTATGACGCCGGTCAACTCCTCCTTTTTCGGTCAGAGTATCTTACATAATATTATGTTCCTTAATTGGACCATGAACTTCTCAAATTATATAGGTTATGGAAATCTACAATTATATATAAAAACAAATTATGACATAATAAAAGTTGAAATCATCACAAGTGTTAAGAATTTCATATTTCTATCCGTGACATTGTCAATTTTCGTCTTGCCTTTCTTTTGAAAAAAATAATTGTGTTCCATTTAAACAGAAGATTTGAAACAAACTATGTTCATATGACTAATTAGTAATACCAGCGCCCCATGTGGCCAAAACAAAAGAGTCACTCATTCGCTAGAGAGTTTTGTCCAGAGGGAGTTTTTCTTTCTTCACTCCTATTCAGTAAAGAAAACCATGAGTGAGTAAAGACACTTTCGGAGAGCCCTCTGGTAGCCGAGGATATGGTAGATGGAGAGACATGGAGGACAAAAAATGAAGTATGATTGCATGACTAAGTCACCTTCCTTCTATATCTGATTCGCACCATCGCCATTCATCATAGTCATCAATCTGCAGTTTTCATAGCCTCCCAATCAAACTAACCATAAACATAAATGTTCTATTTGGGTCACCCTTCATACCTGTAGTTACAATAGATTTAGTATTTAACATTCACATTCCCTCTTGTTCAACCAACCTCTAGATTGTAAATATATAATATAGCGTATAATTGAAGAATGCTCATCATTTCGTCAAGCCTTCGAAAATAATAAAATTCCTCATACAAGAGAATTGGTCCTTAAAGACTCTTAAAGCAGAATTCATAGACAAAATAATAAAATTTCTCAAAGAAACTCAACTTTATACTAAAATAATTCATTAATATCGACCAGTATAAAAAGGAAATAGTCTAAATTCAACTATCAAATGTCAAAGACAAGAAGATAAATAAAGTAAAAAAGGGTGTAATAGCCTAGATGTTGATCGCCCTGAATAAAAATCTAATCTAATCTAGATTGTAAATAAATTCTCTTTCCGCTCCTTACGTCTTATTTTCATTTCATATAGTCCACCAACAATATTCAACCAGCGATTTAAATATGAAGTAACGCCTGGCCTTACGTTATAGACCATACAAATTGTGTTTGAATAATTATTTATTCTGTAAGCGAATTAAGTGTTTATTTATTAATTATATTGTATATTAGAGTGTAAATGTGACTAGAGACTATATTATTTTATCATTATGTTATTTTATTTATTTATTTTTCATACAGATAGTTTGATTATGTTCATTTTGTTTATTCTTCTGTTTGTATATATTGCAAGAGAGTTTTTTTTTTTTTTTTTTTTTTTTTTTTTATTCATTTATTTCATTTTATTTTAGTATGTATGAGATCATTCATCACTTTTACCTATTGGCCACAACTGTGTGGCAGATTGTAATATCTATCAATAAATAAAAAGTGGTATTATAAATTTATTAATTATTTTTTTATTGAAGTTAAAAATCAATACATATTCCAATATTTCTGCTCATTGCAGTTTACAAGTAACTTGAGCTGCACGCATTTTAACAGACTAACATTATTTTTTCTTCATTACGAATTAAATTTTAGACAAACTGTTTACAAATAATTAAAAACTGAGTAGATGAGTGACATTAAACATAGGAACTTACATATTTGCGAGAAAACAAAACTAATACCAGCTTCATTTACATTGTATCTCGTCGATAGGAATATTAGTGAATCCAACTTGTATTTAAAATGTCAAGATAAGGTCTTCTTCTACCTTCATTCATTTTTATCGTAAGTTCATCTCCTCGCACTCACGAGGCTTAGAAGAAGAAAAAAAAATTAAGAAATTAAAAACAATTGTTCTCTTTTATTTATTTTTTTTATCATAGCAAATATTGGTTTTATGATTACGTTGTTAAATACTTTTTTAAAATACTTCTCTGCGAAGCTCTTCAGCTGATGAAAATGCTTTTGAAAACCTTGAGAAAGAGTAGGCATTTCCAAGGAGAACACAATACAAATTTAAAACTTGAGCTTGTCGTTGATTAAGAATTTAGACACTAAGATTACATTTGAGATAAATGAGAGGTAGGGTTGGCAGGAGGCTCCACTTACATGAAACCAAACTTAGATTGAAACTTCAGCAAACACATTCCACCCTTGCAAGGGCCAACTTAGCCCCGAATTTCCGGTCCATTTGAGCGCTATACCGTCGGACCCTTTCTACGTTAACAAAAACAGTTTTCAAACCGCTGCTGGATCCCGGGGCTGCTTCGCATAATATATGGCCAACTCATTTTTCTCGTCATCTGTTGCTTCGAAAAATATCGAAATATTCGAATTGTTTCAGCATTCGTAACTAGTTTGTATACTTCGATTGTATAGTTCGATTGTGAACTGAAAGTTTTGAGAGATCTAATTTGAATATAGATGTCCAATAGCAATGATTCATCTCTTAAATATTTTCAAGTTTTACACCAATTTTATTTCCAAAAACAGTTCTATTGTTCTGTTTCAAAGAATATAAACCGTTAACAAATTTATTCATTAAAATTATAATTACATCGGTTATATATCAATTAAATATAATATTTGAAGATTAGAGGAAGATAGTCCGGGTGGCAGCCAATAAAGGTATCAAAATAGTAAAAGAAAACTATTTATTGTAAACCAACGTTTCGCCATTTCAATCCAATTTTTTTTTTTAAAGTACGAGTGGCCAAGCAAAATCGCGATACTTTTAAATTTCCAGTCTAATAAAATTAGTACCCACCTAATTAGATTTGAATAAGTTGGTTTTGTTCCAAAAAATCGAGTTATTCTATTTTTTAAAAACATTTCCTCATAAAACAACTCTTTTTAAATGGTTTATAATGAAGTCATCCATCAGGACCTCAATATTCCATATGTTGCCGATTTGGCCAAAATCAGATACCGTTCCTTCCATAATAAACTTCTCAACCACCCAAATCCACTTGTATCTAGCCTGGCTTCTCCTTCATTACCTAATAATCCTCCTAGGCGTCTGAAAAGAAGATGGCCTCGAGATCTTCTTCTCTAGAAATGTTATTGGAGTTCTATCAGTGGGTAGATTCTCCACATGTTTTTTATCATGTTACTATGTCACCTACAGCAAATTTACTTGTTGTATAAATGTGTATACAGTTGTAAATATCAAAAATGGTTTATAACATTAAATCAATATTGTTCATATGTTCTCTGAGTTTTTGATGGATTAAAACTTGTGTGTTCCTATAAACAAGCTAAAATTTCAGACAACATACATGATAAAATTTGAAGTGAGGACATGTATTTTAATTTTATTTTGTATAAAATCTGAATTTTCTCCATAAAAAAGAACTCATTTCTTTAGAGTGCAAAGAAAAGAATGTAAGTAGTCATTCAAAACAAACTGCAGGACGAAAACTCAGAAAAAAATTGTTTTTATAAAACAGATTTTTCATTTCTTGCTATACTTGATGCCTTCAAATTTGCCTTGAAGGAAAATCTTTCTGCCTCATTTCAGGTAGGAATAACCCGGATCTCACCTATAGAGCTTAGTGTTATTATAAAAAAATTCTAAACATGAATTTAGCCCCAAAAAAATGTAATAAGCAGTTTTTGATAGCAAACCCCTCAATTAATAGTGAGATTTATTAAAATAATCAATCTTTAGATATTTCGGAATAGAGGATATACAGGTTCGTAATTTATATTTACTTTAGCACTGGTGAATTTTTTTCAGGACGAAAGGGTTATCATAATTTCGGAGGTTGTAAGATTTATCAATAAATAAGTTTAATAAAAAAAATAAACAAATAAAAGTTTGCCCCCTTCTAGTATAAATTTTCCTTTTTCATTATTCGAAAATTAATTTAAAGGTATTAAGGAATACTGAAATTCCCAAATCATGAAAGAATAAAAATAGTAGAGTAATAGGTAAATTTAATGTAAGTATAATGCAACGTTAAGAAAAAAAAATAGACCAAATAAAATTATTGAATTGAACATTAAAATTGAGAACAGTAAAACGGTCATAAAATAGTTTTTGATTGTTATTTTATTATAAATAGTTTTTGATTATTACTAGTTTTTTATTTGATCTTTATCCTAGCCAAAAAAACAGAAATAATTTGTAAAATCAACTGACTGTAGATCGTAAATTAATTTTTTTTTGTTAATAATTTATTTTTAACAATATTTACTTATTATTTTAAAATGTTTTATATTTTAGTAAATTGATTAGTTTTCTATTTTCATATATTTATTAATTCATTGTTTGTTTTATGTTATGTAATATAATACTAGTACAAATGACCCAGTAAATAGTAACCTACTATGGCATAAGGAATAACTAATGGCTCAAATATAACAAGACCCGAACAAACGAGAACTGTTCGATTAAAAAAACAAAAATTTAAAAAGTTTCGAACAGGAAGGGAAAAAAAAGTGAAGCGGGTTATTCTGTCGGAAGACCAAAGTTAAATTCAACCCCCACCCTTTCAATTACACCCCGAGTAATGTAACAGGGAATCAGTGTGGCCAAACTTGCAGAAATTAATTTGCAACAATCCGAATTGCTTAACCTTTTAGCGCGGAGTTAACTTCCCTGGCTTTGGCTAACAGTGTTGCCTGAATTTATCGTTAAAAGCAGTTTCCAGTACAGATGTCGGAACCAATGGACCTCACTGCTCATTCAATTGCGTTAATTAATAGCTTCAGCCAATCAGAGGTGTCCTTCTTTTGTTTTTGATGTCACCGACTGATTTCAAACCGTTAGTCGAACCGTCGTTCATGAAGTAGGTTGCATTATCACATTTTTATTTTGTGAACAAATGAGAACATGTTAATGTTAAACTTCCTTACGATATTAAATTATTTTAATTTTTCCAACTATATTTTATTTTTTTTATTATTTATTTATTTAAGATTATTTAGGTGAAGGATAACTTCCGAAAACGGGATTTTCATGGAGGAATAAAAAAAAAAAAAATTTATGTCACCGAAATGATTATAAAATTACTTGAAGACTTCAAACGTATAATATATTAATTTTCTAAACATCTTGATTTCTTTGTTTTTGTTGGAAGAGTATTGGGAGGGAGGATAAAGAGTATCTTCCCTTTTCCCTGTGTATGTCCTGCCATATTGACGTTCCTTGTTGTGAAATAAATGTTTGATAATTATATGATCAAATGAGTCAACTTTTGTATAATTATAAAACAACTATTACCCAGCAAGTGAAATTGTGATTAATTTTTTTTCGATTTTACTACACTTCCTGACGTTATACTGAAGAATTGTAATCTAGCAGACTCCTTAGCCATTGTCGACTCCTGGTCAGTGCTACGTCACGAGAAAAAATAAAGAAGTTATTTTACCTCAATTTTTGATTACCTAAATGAAAAATATATATAGTTACCAGTCAAAATGGATGAACATTTTCCAACGATAGCCAAGGATAATTAAAAATGGCGGACGTTCCAAAAAATTGATTTTCAATCGACAATCCACATCATTAAAATTATCAGCAGTACTAAAAATTTAAATGCAATATCATTTAAAATATAGTGAATTTTCTATTATATGAGCCCTAATTGAACTGTTAGTGTGCAATATTTCTCGAGATACAGTTTTTCAAAAAGAAACTTTTTTTTAAAAATAAATAATAATGAAAAATCGATATTTTATGTATTTATTTTAGTGAATATTATGGAAACTACTACTCTCTACGAACGACTTATACATATATATCAGCACTCAAATGAATTTCCAAGATATTTGTTAAAATAAGATCACAAAATTTTTATTTCACTTTGATTGAAAAAAATTTTGTTTTATTAAAAGCTATACTGAGGAACTAATTGACGTACTAAGATGCCTATTAGGACTCAAAGAAAAACTATTTAAATAAAATATAATGTGAATAATTACGTTTATCTTCGTAGAAGTAGCTGTTTCCAATATATTCACCAAAATAAATTCACAAAATACTGACTTTTCGTTATATGGTGAAAAAAAATGTTGCTTTTTGAAAAATT
>NW_027115943.1:96101-100536 GCF_000696795.3 Halyomorpha halys
TTTTTACTTTAAAATTATCTAAAATGAATTTTTCGTAACTTCTGGAACATCTGCCCTTTTTTATTCTCCCTTATTAAAGTTGGCAAAGTCATCAACTTTGACTTCTATTTATAACTATTGTTGCGGCCAACACATGTCTACCGTATATGTTTTAATTGTTTAAAAAGCATATGTTTTTCTTTTGTTTTCTATATTGTAAAAAAAAATAAAACACACATTGTGTGAGTCTCTTGGTGTGCTCTTAAAGACCTGTGCTCCGGATCAAATGTTACGGCGGATAGGGGTTCGAAAGAAACCTTTACTAGCCCAACCGTGAAAAGAAAAGAAATGGTCGAAGTTTGTTATTTTTTATTTTCAAATAATTAAACATAATAAAAGAAACAAAAAATATACAAACCAAAAAAAAGAAAGCTTAATAATATTACAAAATGAAATTAATGGAACACAAAAAACGTATAAACTAGAAAAAAAAGTCTTATGTCACCGGTGATTGATAGGGGTCCGGCTGTGGTTGCTGTCCTGAGTGGATGTTCTGTGGAACTAGATCGACGTACTTCTGGCCGCTTTGTCCTCTGGGAGGATGAGTCGAATAAGTCCGCCCGCCGTGGCTAAACTGACTAAGCCGGCGAAGATGGCTAGAATGCTGGCAACTATGCGTGTGTGGTGAGGAGACGATACGTGTGTGCACACCTAGAGACTCACACAATGTGTGTTTTATTTTTTTTTACAATATAAAAAACAAAAGAAAAACATATGCTTTTTAAACAATAAAAACATATACGGTAGACGTGTGTTGGCCGCAATAACTATATATAGCTTTCATTCAAGTAATTATAAAATTATTACTTAGGATTGTAATACTACTAGTGTACTAGTAATATGCGGAACCCTGCTAAAAATAGTGTTGATTTAAGTGTTCAATGGATTCGGTATTATTTTCGTGAATAAAACCACTTTTGTTAGGAACCTATTGACATATTTATATTTTTGTATACAGTGCTCTTTGTCTTCTACATCTACAAATTATTATTTATGTATATAAATCTATTTGCGCTAGATTTCTAACTACTCTCAATGAAGAATTCCCTACTAAGAAAGCCTAGCATTATATTGTATAATAACTTTGCCAGCCTTAATGAAGTTCAAAATTGTAATGCTTAATTTTAATAATTGGAACATTCTGTGTCTTAGAGCTGTTTTTAAAAATTAATTGACTCATTACTTGTATTTTTAACTGTATATTTATGTTATGAGTAAAACGATCCCAGCCGAAAAAAAGGCATTCGATCGTCAAACATGGTAAATGACAAAATGCAATTTTTTACAAAATGTATTAAACTGTTTGTTAATTATAATGATTTACGTTCAAACTTGAGTTATTTATTTATCAATTAATTAATTAATTGATAAATATTACCTGGTCTCGAAAAATTTTGAAATAATATAATTAAAGTTATTTATTTAGTTAACTTAATATCGAAATTATTCTGTTAACAAAATAAATGTTCTTAAAAAATCTCTCCATGATTTATGAAATACACCTTCAAAAACTTCAGTTTGGTACCATGTTTGACAACCAAATACTGTTGTTGGTCATGGTTTCTGGTTCACTATGGCACAGCGACTTTATTAATTTGTTCACACGTTTGCTTGTTTGTCATTTCGTTCACTACAAGACAATAGTTGAACATTTCTAAACCGCTTTACTAGAGCGAACAATCCAGGAGAATTCTGAAAACATGAAACCTCTAAAAGAGACGTATGTTGTTTCTGGGAGAATGCTGTGGGCACAAGGCTTCATCTCGAAGCTCCATTCCTTGACTTCTTGGAATGCCAAAGCCTGCTCGAAGAAACCTCATATCTCAGCAGCGTCGTTGTTTCGTTGCGAATGTTGACTTTTGTTCATTACATCATTTTTATCATAATAGATAGTCTTTTTTTTTTTGTCTTTGAAAGATGAAATATGATTTAATAAATTGTTTACGTACTTTTTTTTTTTTTTAGACTTTAATTACAATAATAGGAGAAATAACTTGTAAAAGAAATTCAATGTTTTGTAGATTTCTACATCACCATGTATCGTTTTTTTGAATGAAATTATTGTAGTACATAGCTGTTTTTCTTGAATGGTGGTATATCTGACAAAAAAAGTTTTGGTTTTATTTTAACATAGATGTATTCCAAAGAAATTAAAGCCAACAGAGGTTTAAAAAAACCAAAAAAAAAAAAACCCCAAAAAAACCAACCTTCTGAATTTTTTTGTAACAAATTCTTTTACTGCAGATGATATTAATCTATAATTCACACAATAAAATAAGGAGTTAGTTAAATGTATTTATTTTTAATCAAAGGGTGGGAATAAAACTTTTAAAATGTTAAAAAAATAAAGATCACCCTAATACATAATTACGATTAATAAAAAAAAAAAGAAAATAATTTTCCAATTTCTTCCAGAGAATAAAGCTCACAATTTCATATGCATAACTGTTCTACTGGAACAATCTGCAATAAAAAAGTTAAGCCGAATGAATCAATAATTTTTTTCTATTAAAATTTTATTATTATTGATATTTATTTTACAATAACTACTTTTTATTTTCTTATTTTTAAAAAATTACCTTTTTCACTTTTCGCTATACTCTCTCAGTGAAAATCAAGATAGAATTTTCAATTAATCTGCAAAAAAGATCGAGTCTTACCACTACAGTATCATCTTGAGGGTTCTCTCACGGCACTAAGTCAATTGACTCTCATAGGATTTTTTTCTGTCTTAAGTTTTAGGACGTCGGTAAAGAAGCTTCAGTTAAAAATAAAATGAATTTATGAAGTATTCTATACAATATTAACATAGTGCCAACGAAGATTTTATAGGTTAGGGAATGGGTTCGATTGCAATTATTTCCATTGGTTATCGACACAGTTCTGTAGGACTAATTTGCATCAGCGCATTTGTTAGCCAATCAACTTCTGTTATTGAGGATTATGATACATACTAAGAAACACATTTGCGCTACTCCGTGAAGAATGCAGTTATCATTCTGGTCTGTTTTCTTGTTAGATAATTATTAATGATAACCCTATTGAGCTGTTGGGCAACTTTCCTATTTGTTAAAACCTTGCTGGTTCATCCTAATAAGTAGATTGAGATGCTAATGACTTGGGACTCAGCTTCATTATGATCGGGCGGTACGCGTGGATGGTTCCCGCTCGCAATGTAACGGACCCGAACTTGGAGTTAAGTCAGTTTGAGAAGTGACTAATTCAAACGGAAGCGGAACGGGCATCCCAAGATGGGACCTCCATAACCAGCTTACCCAGGCCCTCAGCCGGAGAAATTAATTTTAAATCATGTTAGCAAGAAAGGGTTGTTTGTTTGTCTGAGGCGGTCTTTTGATCTTTCAGCTTATGTAGAGCCGTTTAGTAGCAATTTTCCATTTGCTCAGCACGAAGTCTGCTCTAGATGTCGCTTATGAAATATTTACTTGGGAAGCAGATATTTTTAATGAAGTAGCATCATAGTGCCTTATATTTTTTTTAGGATCGAAGACTTGTATGGGAGTACAGTAGGCATGGCAAACTGTTGATTACAATTATCGATTGATCGTTTGTTAAGTATTATCGATTATTTTTTAAACAATAGATAGCCAATAAACAAAATTTTTAAGTGATCCTTTTCGGCAAACCCGATGATATATCGCGTATTGGTGACACTATTGCCTCTTTTTCCATTCACAATTTTTCAGTAACAGTTATAAATTTTCATTAGTAAAAAGACCGTCCGTTATGGAACATAATGCTGAAACAGCTCCTAAAATTCTCTCTGGCACTACAGGAAAAGAATTAGCTATATGAACCTGCTCAACCCGATTCAGGTACATTTGTTTTTAAATATATAGAGCTTTTTGCCAACAACCGTTTCAAAATTGGTGCCAATTATAAGCTAAGGATTTGGCTTAATAGCCGATGTAGTGCATCTAAGATGAGTTTGCCTGGGGGTAAAGGGAGGGGAGAGATGCGCAGTGGCAAACGTTACTCCACCAACCCCTCTCCCACATTTCTCTCCACTAGGTATGTTGAGAGCTAAGTGCAGCTTGCGGAGTACGTGTTTTGCCCACTCAAATCCTGTACTGCGCATGCCCCGTACAGTTGGGTGTAGTCAGAAGTGGTTGGTGGAACAGACCTACTCAGTAGGCTGAAGTAGGTTTCCTAACCTTTCCTTTAATCTCCTTGACCTACTTTTGCAATTTTATAAATAGAACTTCCTCGTATCAGTTTTTTCAAATCTATTTCTCATTAATATCGTAAGATTATATAAGTATACCATGTGAAGTAAACTAGGCAGAGGGAAAACTATCCACTCTCAAACCAAATCAATCATAATCAAATTCATGAAAAATGTGTGCTCGCTGTTAATAATAACCCTTTAATTGCATCC